>NW_022474729.1:208369-302968 GCF_009176365.1 Aspergillus alliaceus
GAGAAAAATTTGAAAAACAAACAAACCAAAAAGAAAAAGAAAGAAAGAAAGAGACCCATCAGACAAAGATTTCGTTACTCCATCGATACTACCACACCAAAACATGCTATAGTCTCCCTCATTTCTGGGACTCTTCCCACCGCTTCATGATTGCATCCACAATCTTCGTTAAGCCCTCCATCTCCTCCTCTACCAGCAGCCCTAGCGCTGTTGGATCGATGCTAGAACCCACGTAGACAGGGATTTTCATGCGACGAGCGAGGATCTTGGCTATCCGGGTTGTGTATTCAACGCTTCCGGGGATATTGTATAGAGTTGTGGATATGGTGTTGCGAGTGTTGGTACGCTGGTACAAGTGAGTGATCTGGGTTTAGGAAATGGTAATGTGTATGAAAATGGGCAGTAGATAGGGTAATATCTTGGGTTTGATATAACTTAGGAGGATTCTTGCAATCAAACTTCCTACCTGGGCTCCTTCCCACATCTCCAACTCGCAACTACTCCATATGAAAGGGTCCGATAAGATATCAAAGGAGTAAAGGGAAAAGATAAAAAAAATAAGATAAAAAAAACTTACATCCGGCATGGCGTAAATGAAGCTTCCCATCGGTTTCACGGACCCCGCCGAGTCACCCGGTGTTGACGTAGCCAGGAATACCATCGCGCATGTGTCCAGTACGGTAAGCTGGATGTGTGCAGTAGTATGCAATGCCTTTGGAAGAGGGAATGATAACTCCTGAGGCTTGACATGCGGCGCCACGTTTGCAACTTGAGGTGGCATGGCTGCTTCCGCTGCTGTCGCCATGTTTTTGGAAGATGAACTAATCTCAATCGATATCTATTCTTGATATGTCGGGGGTATACTACGTCTTTTTCTGGAAGGCTTGGGTTTTGTGCGCGCGTGTATTTGTAAAAGTTGATGTAGATAGATGATGAAAATGTTGTTCGCTGATTTAATGAGATGTTTCCTGGAGGTACCGCTTTGGTTCCCCGCCAAACTGAGCGGGTCCACTATTCACCACTCTCAGATCTTGACATTCCTCGTTCCTCAATTAGAACCTCAATTAGAACATCTCTGAATTGTCACTTCTTGATGCGCCGCTAATATCAGTTGGAGGGGGCTGTTTTATGTTTGGCGTTGGTTATCTTTCGGATGTGCAGAGTACAGATTTGATTGACAGCTTCTTTTGGTTACGACAGCTCTGCAAAAACAACATGGTCTCTAATTCGCAACATCATGATGATGAAGAGGCTCGAAGCTGGTCAGGGGATTATGACCCGTTGGCTGACCCTGATGAGCGGCGAGTGCTTTTTGCCGCGCTGGATTCCTTTAGGTATGCATTTGTGCATGTTGATAGCTTGACTGCATTGCTGTTTACTGCTGTGCATGTTACAGAAGGGAGACACGGAGAGCTCTTTAAGACAAAAGAATATTGTATTCATTACGTCTGAGCTTGTATATCATCTCCTATCGTTTCTGTACTCTCAACTTCAACGCTCAGACTTTGGAAAATCAGTCAGATTGACCCATTCTTAACCAATATAACTGAACTTCTACTAGGCAATATCGAAGAAGTGCTCACATGACTACTACGCATCGCCGGCGTCAGGCGTTCTATGCTCTTCCATCATCTCACTGGCAAATGCTGGCGGAGCCACCGTTTTCTATCTTGGACAATTTCAACCACGTAGATGATGCCATTGACGTGAACGCCGATATCGCAGACGCTATCCTGGCAACGGGACTTTCCTCATTTGGGCTACCAGCAAACCCCGATCCGGAGAACCCGCGCCAATATTGGCATGACACGGCAACCTCTTCAGATGTTAACAAAGCCCATTCAACTATCAGGCAATTCTACCGCGACTGGAGCTCTGAGGGGAAAGCGGAGAGAGAAGTCTGTGTGGAACCCGTTGTTCGCGACCTGCAAGATGAGTTCGGCGAGCGACCTGCCGCTGGGGAGGAGATCAGGGTGCTCGTGCCTGGAGCTGGCCTAGGCCGATTGGTTTTTGAAGTATGCCAGGCTGGGTTTGCTGCCGAGGGCAACGAAATCTCATACCATCAATTGCTGGCCAGCAGCTGGGTCTTGAACCATACGTGCGGCCCCAAGCATCATGCGCTGTATCCGTTTGCGCTCCATTTCTCAAATCTCCTATCGAGAGAGCAACAGCTCCAGAAAGTCATGATCCCAGACACACATCCAGGGGTAGCGATAGTTGAAGCACAGACGAACCAAACGCCCTTTGGAACGATGGGCATGTCCGCAGCCGACTTCGTGGTGCTCTACAGCAACCCATCCAATAAGGAAGCATTCGAGGCGGTGGCTACGGTATTCTTCATCGATACAGCGCCCAACCTTATCCGATACATTGAAACGATCCGGCACTGTCTGAAGCCTAACGGCGTGTGGGTCAATGTCGGCCCGTTACTGTGGCATTTCGAGGACGGCAGCAACCGCAGCCACCGGGATGGAGAGCGCGAGGATCACCAGGGAATTGGGGAGCCTGGAAATGTGGAGCTGACGGAGGAGGAAGTCTTCTGCCTTGTGGAGCGGATGGGCTTTAGCATCGAGAAGCGGCAGAAAGTCGAAGATCGGCCCCTGTGTGGCTATATACAGGATCCTCAAAGTATGCTTCAGCCACTCTACAAGCCATCCCGCTGGGTGGCCCGCAAGAAGACCCAATGATCGAAAGGGAAGTTAGGAAGAGTACCTACATACAGGGAATCTAAACTTATGAAGTTTGAGATCCACTTAATGTACTCTGTAAGTCCGCCTTGTTGCCTCAAATTACAGGCTGTCTATTTGATGGGAATGCGGCTGGAAATGGTATGAAACTGTACGGTACGTCGCCAACGGATCAGCGCGATACGGTATTCAGCCGCAGACAACGAAAACGTGCGGGCGGAGCAGCGTGGCTGTAATCGTAAGGCTGTCGCTTGCTTGGGCGTCCATCCTTCGGTTCCATGGCTCACCTCAAGAGTCTTTTTCCAGTGAACCCTTTTTCTGATAGCTGTCTATAAGGTTAATTGTTCATGATAAGAAAGATAAGAACAAAAATAAGAATAAGAAAGGGTGAAATAGTGGGAGACTTGGTTTGGATAGCTATCAGCGCATGAATACGAAGAAATTGTTTATTTCATGTTCAGATAACAGTATTGACAGCAAATCTGTTTCCACTAATATTACAGATACTGTACATTGAATATGGAAGAAGGATCTCTTCATTGATCGTGCCTAATCGTACCAAAAGGGTAACATACCATACCGTACTGGTTGTCTCCGCAATCTGTAAAATAGTCAGTTGGGGGCGGAAGATGACATGATCATATCTTGGGGGAAATCATCACAAAGTGCTGTTTTGTTCCCTACTCTTTTTCTTTCTATTTTGAGTTTATTTTTATTCTAACACATATAAAGTGAGCTAATATTATAAACACGGATTGCGAAAAGAATTATTTTTCGGCCTATTCAAAAGTGGGAGAGAATTCTTGGGATCGATAATGCCACATTCCCCAGTGATTACATCTATAAACAAGTGACTTGACTTGGACTGATTGGGAATCCATCAGTTTGGGGGTCCGTGACTGGTGTTCTTTTCCTCTTTCTCTCTTTTCCCTCTCCCTCTCCCTCATTCACTTCTTGTGCCATTACTTTAACAACCATTGTTTCCCTACAGGTCTATCCAAAACGCCCATGCGACCATCCGGGAACCAATTAATTACCTGACTGGTTTTTTCTTTCGATCTACTTTACTTCGTGTTCCTCCCGTGTTTTGTTCTTCCCCTCCCCACTCTCAAACTAACAGTAACCCGGGAGGCTTTTCTGACTGCCTAAGCAAAGAAGAGCACTGCCTCTCTCACGCTCTCGCTTTTTTTGACTTTCGTGCCTTTTCTTCCGCTCGATCGGGTTTTCTTTTTCGTATTACTTCTTCCTCTCTCTCTCTCCCTTCTCCTCCGCCTCCCACCTTTGTTCCTTAAATTCTCCGTTGACCCCATCGTGGTCGTTTATATGGACCTGATGAGCTCACGGTTCAAATCGTTCACTTTTGGAACGAAAAGGAATAAGCACAGTTCCCAGCCTGCGCCAGTCCAACAGCAGACCAATTCATCAAGCAATAGCACACTCGTCGCCCCACCGTCGTCGGCTACCTCTCCAAGCTCCCCGCCTTCACACCATAGTGGTTCAACAACGAGTCTCCCCATGAACAACCAAAACCCCCTGGGGCGGCCCCCTAGCTATACATACCAGCGACCGACCAGCCCGATGCCCCCAGGTCAGCAGTTGAGTCATCATCCCGCACCACTGAACACCAACCTGCACTACACGCAACAGGCGGTTCAGCCTTTGGGTGCTCCCCCGGGTTATGGCATGCAACAACAGGTCGCGACTCATGGAATGGCTCCGGGGATGCCTCAGCCCCAGTACGGAATCAGAAACCCTGCGGTCGAGGTCGAAGGCGCCGGTCGGAGTAAGGCCCAGTTGATTGTCGGTATTGATTTTGGCACGACATTCTCCGGTGTCGCATTTGCCTTTGCGACCAACAACGAAGCAAGAGAGGACATCATTACGGAGTGGCCTGGTGCAGGAACTCACACCAAGCAGAAGGTGATCTCACAATTTCGCATTGCAATACTGATGCCTCCGACTGACTCAACTGTTCCTTCTAGATTCCCACCGTCCTATACTACGATCAATATCAGAAAGTGGTGGGATGGGGCCCGGACATTGCGGATGCGTTGGCACCCACGGGCTATCCGAAACAAGGAGTACAGAAGGTCGAATGGTTCAAACTCCAGCTCATGCTGTCCGGAAACACATACATCGACCCAATCAATTTGCCGCCGCTGCCGCCCGGTAAGTCGGAAATTGATGTGGCTGCCGACTACCTCTTCAAGCTACGACAGGCGATGCGCGCTCAGCTACAGAAGACCCTCGGAGAGGTGTTTACTCGAGAAGAGCGGAACATCCGATACTACCTCACCGTACCGGCAATCTGGAACGATGCGGGCAAGGCAGCGACACGAGCGGCGGCTTTACAAGCCGGGTTCTTGCGGGACGAGAACGACAACCGCCTGACGTTGATATCCGAACCGGAGGCGGCCGCTCTCTTCTGTGCGAAGACCGGGTTACTCAATTTGAAGATTGGCGATGCGATCCTGATCGTGGACTGTGGTGGCGGAACCGTGGATCTGATCGCTTACGAGGTCGAAGAAGAACAGCCTTTCAGCGTGATGGAATGCACAGCTGGCTCCGGCGATTCGTGTGGCTCAACAGCTCTGAATCGGAACTTCAGCAATATCCTTCGGGCGAAGATTCGAAAGATGAAGCTCCCTGATGGGTCCCGCACGGCAGGAAAGGTGTATGCGAAGTGTATCATGGACTTTGAGAACCGCATCAAGGCCGACTTCCGAAATAATGGGCAAAAGTGGGCCGTAGATGTTGGTATCGAAGCCGATTTCCCGGATGCCGGCATCGAGGAGGGATACATGACGTTCACCAACGAAGAGATACTCCAGTGTTTTGAACCCGTCGTCAACCGTATTCTCGAATTGGTGCGCAATCAGATTATCGCCATTCAAGCGCAGAACAAGTCTCTACAGGTAGGGTTTCATATACCACTAAATACTACTCGTCCAAAGATGTCTTTGACTAACTAGCATTGCAGAACGTTCTTGTGGTGGGTGGGTTCGGCGCATCCGAGTATCTCTTCCAACAAATCAAGCTCCATGTACCGCCCCAGTACCAAACCAAGGTTGTCCGGCCCATGGATTCGGTCGCCGCGATTGTTAAGGGCGCCGTCACTGCTGGAATCACGGAACGGGTGATTACACATCGTGTTGCGCGCCGACACTACCTTATGGCCACATTGCAGCCATTCAAAGAAGGCTATCACCCAGAGCAATATCGTGTTCCCAGCTTGGACGGCAGAGACCGGTGCAAGTACACACGACAAATTTTCGTGCAGAAGGGTGAGCGGGTGAAGATCGGAGAGCCGGTCAAGGTTAGCTTCTTCCGACAGGTTGCACCGGGGGCGACCCTGATGTATGAGGATATTCTGTACGCTTGTGATGAGGACGTTTGCCCCGAGTACACGAAAGATCCCCGTAAGTTACACATTGTGTTATACATTCCGGCGCGCTCTTCTAACTGTGTAACAGGCATCAAGGAGGTTGTGACACTCACGTCGGATCTATCCCGCAAGAACTTGGAAACTGATTTCGAGCGCATGGATACCCCTCAGGGAGTCTTCTACCGTGTATACTTCGACATCTACCTCACCCTCGACGGCAGTGAATTCAGTGCCGAACTCGTCTGCCAGGGTGAGGTTATGGGCCGCTGCCGGGCCAAATTCCGGTAAATTGGGGGCATCCAGGCTCAGGGATTCATTATTTTTAAAAAGGAAAAAATTGCCAATTGACAGACTTGTTTGACTGGCAACTGCACAGGGCGGGCGTTTATACCATCTTCTCATCCATTTCCCTTCTCAACCATTGGATATTTTTGACATGAACTTTCGGCCAATGGTTTCATCATGGAGTTTACCTCTTATACTTTATTTTATGTTCATGCTTCATGTTTCCTGGATACCTTTATATGAGCTCACCTTGATGATTGATTGATTTATTAATCCAGTTAATGATAAAACCACCCAATACTCACGATACATGTTCCATCCATTTGAATCTCTTTTGCTCTTTCGTAACTCAAATTCAATCCCTCTTTCTCCTCTCCACTTAACGCACGAATTCAGAACTGGATAATCCGTCCCGAACTCACGACCGATCACCCATCGAATCAAAGTGAACCCATCCCAAACCGTAGCCAAGAGACACAAAACGGTCAGCTGAATATCAAGCAAAGCAAACAAACCGAAGCCCAATGGCCTACGCACCCGAGCATTATATAATTTCCCCCAAGTTTTCCCGAAGGAACACGGAAACGGACCAAAAGAAAAGAAGACAGAGACGGATTAAGAAGATGATCCCACGTAAATAGAACCCAATCCTACAAGGATAGGGCAAACGAAACGAATTCTCCAATGATCAATCAGGTTCGTTCCTCTTCTACAGATACGCGCGGAAGGCGAGAGGATTGAATTACCTGTCTAGCTACCTAACTACTTTCTTTTTAGCTGATCCGGAAGGAGGAAAACAAGTGAGCGGGTAGGCCGTTCCAGGCTCTCCTATAGGTAAAGAGAAAGAATGACATTCACACTTAGGTAATGATACCATGCCTCGTTTTGTGTCAAGACAACTTGAGACGCAATGCGTCTAGCGTTGAGTGGATCTAGAGTGGCTTTTTACTTATTGGGATCTAGCTAGCTATAGGGAACTTTAGTATATATCTGGGTGTGGAGAGGAGGATCCGTCGATTGCATGATTTCGGGCATTTTGCGCCTGTTCGGTTTTGGTTTAATGGGGGTTGTCTGCCATCCGTATCAGATATCTAGGACTACGACGGGGATAGGTATATCAGGCAACTGGGGTGGATTGACTAAATGGGGTGCAGATTATGGGAGGTTGATGTCTCCTGTAGTGTTCCGGAATAGGTAGTTGTCGTTATTGGAAGCTTCCTTCGCTGGTACAGAGTACATAGAGGTATGAATTCGGAGGGGATTAGATGGTGTGTACTTCATTTAAAAGGTGATCAGAGCAATGTGTTCTGATTTCATCGTGCTTGATGCCTAAGTGAGTAAACGCTTCTCCCGGAGGTTCATAGGTATGTACGTTGATGAGGCCGCTGCAGTGAGGTAGGCAAATGGAGGATATACTCCGTCCGCTGAGAGAACTTCATCCTGAAGAGAGAATTGGCGACAACACTGACAATGACTTTGAGGCGAAGTCCGTGCCCACAGCCCCCAGTCTTTACATACTGGAGTAGGTTAGCACGAGTAGGTGTCCCACTATTGGCCCCAGGAGCCCCCCTATCAGACAACATGTCGCTGAGGAGACAAGAGGAGTAAGGTCTCGACTGAGTTCACCTGGCCTGTCTAGACAAGTCTATCATCTAGAATGGAGGAAAGCCGTTTGGTCGGTGGGTTGTAAATGCCCCGTTGACTAGTGGATCATCACTAGTCAATAGTGATGCTTTCGTGCACGGTGGGCAAGGTCAGGATTCGGCCTTGGTGTCTCTGATTTTTATGGGTCTATTCAGTCAGACTAGGCAGGACGGTCTCGGAAGTGCGTTTGTGTTGATTACATGTTGGCAGTCCGATAAAAGCAATTCTATCGCAACGTCATTAGTCAGATCTAGTTCAATCGGAGGATTAGGATTTTGGTCCTGCGAATGAGTGAGAACGACGGTGGAAAAGGTGTGGGGAAAAAAAGAAAAGAAAAAAAAATAAAAATGAAAATGAAAGAAAAAAACTGTAAGGAAGAAAGGGACAGCAAATGAGGCGGAAAATCGAATCAGGTCATGCCAGAAAAGGAAACGATGCGACAGAGAGAGAAAAAAGCAAAAATAAAACAAAATAAAATAAAAGTCAAAATGGTAGGGAACAAAAAAAAAGAAAAAGAAAAACCAGAAAACAACTTCTCTCTGACAAAAAAAAAAAAAAAAACGCATTCTTGAATGAGACACCGCTATACTAGGGGGCTGGTTAGTGCTTGACCGGAAAATCCATTCATTACTTTCAATAAAAAAAGGCAAGATTACGGCAAGCGCGCTTTGCGCGAGATAAGCGGTTGCTGCGCAAAACCCCAGATATCCATCCGTTCACTTTCGGAGGGTGTGGAGTCGCCCAACCAAACCGACTGTCTTAGAAACCCGAATTCTGGACTCGGTCGGCCGGTGGATCGTCTAGTGTACACACATTTACATAGTATGGATGTACATATATATCTCGTACCGAAGTAGATAAGTAGTTAGCAGTTGAGGATCGCCACTGGCTGGGGCGTACCTACAGTGCACCGCCCTAGCATGTTTTAGTCTTCCATAGCTTCGCGGGGACCAAAAGACTGCAAGGACTTGTCCCTCATGGTACGTCAGTGTCGGCCCCGTACCTTCTCTTCTGATCCTAGTCTCAAGGATAGTGCCATAGTCGCTCAGCGTTGATGGGCCACTCGTAGTACTCTGAATGACTAGCATGCCCAGCACGTCAGTGAACATGATGTACAGTGGTACCTGGACTGGATTCCATCTGCCGCCCGGTGACCTATGATAACAGACGCTCTGGAGCTGTGTGACCATCGACCAGCAAATTGGGACTCGGCCCACGCATCAGCGCACGCGCTGTGCCCCAGAAGCTCCCAGGCAATATTGATTCTGTCGTACAAAGTGCGTTTGGTTAGATTCCAGGCCAGTCGTGCAACCGTGCGGTATTTCCGATTTCTGTCCGCAATCCCAGGTTGATGTCATGATGCCATTATTGGCATTCTGCATCTGCTATCCGGAAATCCAAAGACGAGTATCGCTGGAGCGGAACTGCAGGAACTGTTAGGCAGGAGAGACAGTCCCTACAGTCAGGCTCTCGGTTCAGCTCACGAGGTCTTTCCAATCGTTATGCGCACGGACGGGAGACGCGTGAACTCCGCCTGACGAAGAGCAGAGGTACCCTCAGCCCTTTAGATCGGGGTGGATGAAGTTAGTTAGTTCGTACTTAGTTCGAGGAGAGGGGGGGGGGGGGGGGATTACAATTGTACGGACGATGGATCGACTCGGAGTAGTAACCCAGCTGCGGATCTGAGGCGCTGCGCCGTGGAGTACATTTTGTCTGGCCCTTCCCTGATCCACTTAGAGTTCACTTACCCTGACCTTTCCTCTCCACCCCCATCCCAGAGACCCACTGAAGCTCAATTGTTATGATAGCTGAGAAAGTCTACTCGATCATGTGGATGCTGTCAGTTCCTTTTCCCTCCTTTCTTTTTTTGGAGCGGCGAATTGCGGCTTTTTGCGGGGAAGGCCAGGACGTATCAGAGTTCGACCTAGCTGCCTGATTCAGGAATGTAGAAGCCATTGTAGGTAATCGTCTGACCCAGACGATCATCATTTCCTAGGGTCCATGGGCCAGATAAATTTCGAGCCATTGCCCTCTTCCGAAGAAGGTTTCGCCATGTTGACGTGAACGTTGATTCCTGGTCGTGGCGTCCGATGAGTGAGAGACAACTAAAAGTTCCCTGAAAACTACCCTCTCTTTCTTTCTTTTTTTTTTTTTTCCCTTTTTCTTTTGTTTCCTTATATATCTGGATCCCGGGAGGGAAGAAAAACCCCAGGCGATGAATACCCTTTCATGCATTGGACTTTTTTTGCTTTTTCTATCCTTCATTGCTGTGAGATTTCAAAAACATCTTCCTTGGCTTCGGCTCAGACGCCGTCCACAACAGGATGCTTGTTGCGAGGACCTTAAACCCCCACCCATCAAGGGGAGAGAGAGGTACAGAGTCATGATGGATATTCGGAAATTGGACGTCCAGAATTGGCTCACCATCGACAAGAACTACATTGCCGAGCACCAGGTCCGAAGCCAATTGCTACAACAAGAAAAATCAAAAGTTCTTCAATGCCTCCCCGAGTCATACGAAGCATGCCTCGAAGCATTGGAAGAAGTGGTCGAGTTCCTGTGCCAGCGGTTTCCGGACAAATTCGAACACAAGAGGTCAGGCGACGAGTCAACCGTTCATAACAGAATGACGGGGGAAACCTTCGTCTTTGGGGGGCAGAACAGCCTAGTCGATCCTCTCGAGATAGCCGTGAGGCTAACCATGGAAGATCTTAGCATCCTGATGAAGAATGCGGACGACGAATATTACTTGTCAGTCTAGAAGAGATCCTACTTTCAGGGGAATGACTGCTAACCGACAAGGCAGGGCCGCCAGCGCAAGTCTCTTTCCGGTGGGGTGGACTGTACAGGAGCGAATTGGATGGACAATCTCCCAGCTTCACAATCCCGTACCGTTGTGGCATCAGCAAGTCGCCGCTTCTGTCAGCAAGTTAGTGGAGATCGGGCTTTGCGGACGAAAGACACAGAACTGACTTTTGACTAGGTTTCTGAACCGCCTCACGCCATCTTCACCGATGGAACGATCCAACTACTTTGTCGAAGTGAAGCGTCCCGATGAAGACTTGTTCGAAACCCTGTATCGCCCCACGACGTTGTTGGAGGACAATCCCAACCCATCCCCCGAGGATATCGTTGTCCGCCGCGAGCGACAGACCTTCCGCAGGCTTCCTCGAACTGGGACACTGGTCTTCGGCGTCAAAACCTTTCTCACCACCTTAGATGAACTGCCGATGCAGGAACTGCGAAATTTAGTAAAGGAGATTAAGAGCTGGCCTGACTATGTCGGCGAATACAAGGGAAGAGAAGTTTGGGGGGCGAAAGCGTTGGAATTTTGCGAAAAGCGAAGTCGAGAGGAAGAAAAGCTGAAGGAGAAGGGAAGAGAAGCAGAGATGATGGAGGTGTAAGTAAATGAGGGCTGGGAGGTATGACACTTGTAGCATTATTATTTCCTTTCTTTTGCATAACGGGCATTTCATGGGTGGGTGGCACTATGGTTGTTTTTTGTTCTTGCTTTCGAAAGCGTTTCTCAATCTTCGCCTTGTCTTTTGCTTCCTGTTGACGCCTTGATGCTATGAGAATCTTTCCCGACCATGTACGCTATATCCAACTTTATGTATGACAGGATTTAGATTCTAAACATCAGAGAAAAGTCCACTGAAATGTATGTACAAATGAATATGCATATGCCGAATGTATATGCAGAATATTATGATCAAAAAAGCAAATTGGACGGTGCTCTTGCTCTATTCTATTGCGAGGCCATAGGGGAAAAAAGTGTGCAACATGAAACAGGATAGAAGGGTATTTGTAGTGGATAATGCAGCGCAATGGTCTATATCTTGGACCGAGGAGGTTCGTCTTGTTTCAATCTCACAACTCCCTATTCAAACCTTGCGTTAGTGGATTGGATTCAAGACTAGACTGAAACGATGGGGAGCCTTACCTCCTGTGTGCATGTGGCGATTAATGTTCCATCTTTAGACCAAATCTTTTGAAGAACCAATCCTCTTCCCTCGCCTGCCCAAGGGCTCTCCATCTCCGTGAGCATCCACTCGTCCGCGCGGAACGCCCAAGGATTGTGAAAGTAAATCGAATGATCAAGACTGACCATCATGCCAACTTCCTTGTGTTTCCCCTTGTTTTTCGGATCCTCAGCTTTACTCAAGGCTCCCTCCAGCCGACGGCGCAGTTCCGCGGTCTCCTCTTCCTTCAACTCCTTGAATGCTCGCGCGATATCTTCGTTATCCAAGTCGGACGGATTCTTGAGTGCCTTCAAGACTGCCTTGAGCTCAGCGGGGGAGGAAAATCGAGGGATATCGTGAACGCGCGTCACAGTTCCAATGAAATAACTATCGGTCACATAGGCAAGGGCAGACAGATGGGCGTGATGACCGCCAGCCTCGGAGATTGTTCCGCGTGCTCGATTACAGCGTCGGATTCGCTTATCCTCAGGATTGCCCGATTCCCCTGGGCCCATTAGCATGACCAGGACTTCATCGCATAGCACATAAAATCATAAAGCTTACGGTTGACAGTCCCTAGTTTGTGCGATTCGAATGGTCCGCCTTCAGTGTCCATAAACCTCTTCTTCACGCCCGGTGAATGATCATCCGGCAGTGTCACAGCAGGCATAGACGTTGCATGTTCCAGTTTCTTCTTCCCGCCGCTATTCGCCCGGCTGAAACTCAAAGTGGTGGTGAAAATCGGTCGACCCCGTTGTCTAGCTTGAACAGTACGGGTTATGAAACTCCTTCCGTCACGCACTCGCTCGACATGGTACAGAATCGGGATTTCGGAATCGCCGGCGAGGACAAAGTAGCAGTGCATGCTGTGGACAGCGAAGTCGGAGGGGACCGTCCGCATCGCGGCGGCGAGCGACTGGGCAATTGCCGCACCTCCGTAGATGCCCCGCGCTCCAGGGGGGTGCCAGAGAGGACGAGTGTTGGTAAAAACATCCTGTTGAGTGGAAGAAATTTGGTTATTTCAAGGGAGGGGAGTGTTGATCGGGACAGACGTACTGGTCCGATGTCTACCACGGGGGTTAACTCCAGGACATTTTCGATCGGGGCTTTAGAAGGATCAAGCGGGGGAGGTTCGAAGAGGGTTACCCGTTTCGCCATGGTTATCTGTAGAGTAGCGAGATACGTCGGTCTATACACAAGGATAAAAGATCGAATGAAATAATAAAGAGGAGCAGGTTTACTGAGTTTATCGGGGGTAGGAGAAGAGTTTCAGAATGTCGATGATTTTCCACGCGATAGATTCCTAATCGGGTAATAACCGAGGCGTTTCTTCAACTTGTCGATCCATGGTTCCGTGCCGAAATCCCGTCGGTACTTCTGTATCCTGTATGTTATGGTTGTTTTGTCTAGAGATAATAATTTCTCGATCTTCTTCTTCGTCCCCCTTTCTACTCTCTACTTGTTTTACCCTCAAGTGGGAGATATCTCCGACCATGGTTTAGAGCTTCGGCTGCTCAGTCAGAAATATATAAGCACAAAGACTTCATAGTAAGTACAGCTGCGTGAGACATGTGAAGTCTATTGCTCGGCTTGGGGACAAAATATGAGATGATCAGAATATCCTCGGCAGATCAGCCATGCCCAGCGTTATTGGTCTGAATCTTCACGGCTTATACGCATTCTCCATAGATCCTCCATATCCTCGACTCGTGAACTCTTTGTATTGGTGTATAGACTAATGCAAGTCATACTCGGCGTTTCCCCTCCACTCAGACGATTACAGTCTAGGAAGGTAAGCTTGGGTATGGAGGAATGAACGTGAAACCCCCCGGGGGAAGACGAGGAAAAGCGTAGTTTATTTGCAGTAAGGTTTCCCCTTCTTTTCTTACCATCGGTGTTTCCACAGGGTTGACCAGATCAGCGATAATAGTTGTCCTCACGAGGAGGAGGCATAAAGGAATTCCATCCTTTCCCGGGGTTTATGTGCTCCGGAACGTTAATCTGGAATGTCTTTTGAACAACCTTGGAGCCCAGTCTCTTTTTACTCTTGTTCTCTTGAAGAAGCTGCAGGAGCTGTTGTCGTTGCATCTCCTCTTCGGTGGGAGGTACCGTTGTGCGGTCGGATATGTCAACTCGTATTTCGTCGGCGATGTCTCTTCCGTAGGTCCATAATGCGCACAGCGCGTAGACGACTGCAGAGCCGGCGGCAAGAGCCATACCCACAGTTTCCAAGCCACTGATGGGAAGTAAGTTTCGACAGAGAATATTGAGAACAACGTTCAGCAGACCGATGAGGTTGGAAAATAGACAAGGCCTGTGTCATTGTGAGGTTGCGATTCAAGGGTTTAAATAAAAAGCATCGGGCATTTACAGCAAGACAGAATGAAGCAAATATGTACGCTTCTGATACTGAGCGCAGAATAAAATGAACGACAGAACGTATGCGTTCCCGATCAATGCCAATGCTGCTATCACTGTGCCTGTTTTGTCCCCTGTAGGGTCATCCTTGGAGCCTCTAAATGCTAGAGGGATTACCAGGAACCTTTGCGATGCTATATCAGCCATCATTATGGGGGCTAACGAGTAGGAGGGCAGGAACGTACCCTACAAGCGCTAAATTCGATGATAAACCTGCCAGGAATCTCCATGCCGCTCGGACCGTTTCGCTATCGCTCGGCGGCTGCTCTTGCGACACGCGCCCGAGCTCTTGATACTGAGGCGAATCCATTTGTTTCTTGTGAAATCATATGAGGGACGGTCTAATATTATTATATATGTACTGAAAGAGATCAGTAGGTCTAATATAGGCGATATGGATAACAAGGTTTGGTGGTAGCAATAGTATTGATATTAGTTGACGGCTCTTAGAACGATTAAGGTAGAGAGCGATGCTGATAAACGAAGGACAGCAACCACAACATCAAGATAGTGGTGGTAGGCGAGACATTGATCGTAGTGCAAAGACATAAAAAGAGAAAAGAAAACCAAGGAGAGAAACAGATAGTGAGAGGCAGGGAGTTAACTTTTAAGTAAAGAAATGCGGCGTGACAGGGTGTGGAACAGAAATCAGCTTTAGACTGTAAATCATCCCCTCTGGAGCTCTCGGATTGGCTCTTCGATATGCACTCAACAGGGGATTTTCTCTCCACAATTCTTCCACCCCTCAATTGAATCACTGGAATCAGTTAGAAGAATTGGATTGACTTGAATTGATCATTCCGGAGAGTTAATCATCACTCAGCCATAGGTATACCAAAGGTCACGATACCCGAGAGAACCCTTCTTTGACCGCTAAGCCAGCATTTCTAACTATCTTGATATGCAGGATAAAAATAGTAACCCTTGTTATGCATGAAGAAATGCGACCATTTCCCCCTTCAATTTTAACCAAAGTAAGAGAAGTTCATATATGAACAATGTGGGTTTAATAGATAAAGAAGAAGAAAATAAAGAGAGAGAGAAAACAAAAGATTTTGACCTTCATTCTAAACGGTAGTGGCAGTTGTAGGCCTAGGATTTAAATCACTAATGTCGACCTACCTGCTTCTCTAAGTCCTTGGATTTGCCATGTACCATAGATACTTCTCCCATGTTTCTATCTGCTCGTTGTTCTAGAGCCTCGGCGCCTTTCAGTCGCTTGATTTCTTGACAGAATTTGCTTCTTTCCCTGATGCGATTCCCATAAAGAATGAAGACAAAAGGTATTGCTGTAACCCCGAGGCTGGAAAATGCTACCAGGATGTAGGCCCAGTTTGCTCCAAGTCAATCGAACAGTGGCTTGGTCGCTAATGGCAACATAGCCCCTAAAATGCTCCGTGTACAAGCAGATGCCGACATAGCGCTAGCAGTGTAGGTCTCGTAGGCGTCAGCAAGGTAATTGATCATAGCCATGAAATTCAACAGATACCCTGCCCCGAACGGAACACCGGATAAAGCAGGAACTGCCCAGTGGACGTTGGGTAGCAGTCCAGCCCATGAAAATGATAGCTATAACGTATAATGGCCCTCCAAGGCATGCGAGAGGAGGGTATTCTTCAATATGAGCCTATTTCGCATCTCGGGCTTTTGCTCGGGGTAAGAAGCGGCCATACCAGACAAATACTACACAACCAAATACTGCGCCGACACCGACTAAGCTTGGAAGTTAGTACAATTCTTAGAATCTAGGGCATTACGGGGCTTACTGAGAAGAAAACAAAGTCCGGTATAGCTGGGGTCATGCCCTAAATACCTGTTCATTTCCTGGGTTAGTAAAAATGATGCGCAGTTTCAAATAAGGGACGGTTGTAGATGCACCAGAAGGATCATGACAAAAGCTAGAAGGAATCAAGGGGAGGGTAGTAAAGTTAGAAAAGAAAATAAATGTCTATGACCACAACCAACCTTGGAAAACCAATGGGTAGGATTCAGGCATCAGGAGAGCCATGGGTAGACTGGTCCCCGCATACGCGAGACCCAAACCAAAAACATAATCTCCAGCTGTAACGCGCAAGGAAACCTGATGCTAGAGGGTCCCAGGATAGGACCGATGGTTGTAACCTATGCAAATAGGTTAACATCCCGGTATATTCGATCCGCAGTAGCGTGGACAATAGCATATTTACCGTCATGTAGGAAGCCATTAGTTGACCACGGGTTGTAGGATCTGCCTCTATATCGGCATAGGTGCCACCGATGACAGCAATAGGTGCCGAAGCTGCCATTCAGTCAAGCAATCTGAAGATAAGTAGAGACGGATACGACTTTACCAAGGCAGACGCCACCATCATGAAGGTGGTATATAGAGAAAAAAACTATCAATAAAGGAGACATTCGTCCCTTAGCCTCGGAAAAGGTCCCCACAATAGAGGTCCCAGGATGTAACCGACAAGGAACATAGAGATCAGAAGCACAGGGATCTGCTGATTCGTCACGTTGAATTCCTGAGCGATTGCATTTGTGCTCTACCTGTGACTGATGACCCGATAGTGCTGTTCATGACCTCATTGGGACCAGTAACAAGCACAAATACCCTCCAAGTCTAATATTTTAATATAAATCACTAAGCCCATTTGTAAAGAAAGCTTCTGACTGTTATACGGTACCTTTGGCCAGTTGTTAGGGTGATCAGAATCGTTCGGCTCAAAAGCAACCACTATTTTTGATTCCATGTCATGGTAACGCCGGGAAAGGAGGTTCTAGGTTGACTCTGAGAAGTACAGCAGCCATCACCTCGACCAATCTCAGGGAAGCTAGGGGAGAATTCCGACGAACATATTGTTTCTAATACATATATCAGCTAAAAATGTGAGACCTGTTCGAGCATTGTGGAACAGACCGTTTCCTGTGTCCCTTTCATGTCGTGACAGTGTGACGTTAGACATGCTGATATATTGACTTCCAGCTTTTCTGTGGATCCTACATTGTACCGTAACTTCATGAAGCCTTGGGGAGTCGGGTTTTAATAAACGGTCACTCAAGGTTGTGGTCCTCAACGAGTCCGCGAAAAACAGCTAGAAGTCGTCATCAATGATAGTCAAAAGATTTTTTAAGCTCACTCCTGCGATATCACACATCATTGTAAAGAGGCGTAGTGGATCAAGATTTGCTCTATACATATGTGAGCCTCTGTACATTTGGAATTAGTAGTGCCTCTTGTTCTCAATTAAGAAACTACGTACGTTGATCTACTTACACGCAGGTGCCCGCCATTCACAGATCAACCGACGCGCAAAAAGTAGATAAAGAGATACCGCGATACTTGAACAAGGCATGGTTAAACTTCGTTTGGTACTCTGAGGACTAGTAGTAGTAGATAGACCAGCATACTTTAAGGGACTAACCTTAAGTCCCGGTGCTTTGAGCTCAGGGTTGCCACAGAAGAAACGAGTTCCCCTTTGTCATACCCTTTAATTAAACTCAACGTTAATCTAGAAAGGTTGTTTAAAGCAGGTATCATTCTTCCGTGAGACATTCGTAATCTTTAGTGGTGGAACGAGATTGGACCATGAAGCGCTGTCTCGATACGTTGCTCAACTTGATGAGCTAGGCCCTATAGACCCTGCTTAACTTAAGAATGCTTAGGAACTGTTACCAAAATTGGTTTTTGTGTGGAGTTCCCTACCGTTAATATTCCCAAAGCCCCTTACACCGGTTTTTTTCCTTTCGGAAGTAGATCCGCCACTGTGATAGTATCGAGCTCACTCTTCGAGATAGCGATCATCTCTCCCTGAACTAGAATCATTCAAGCTTAGTCCTTTACATCACTTCTAATCTCATCTGAAACCTCGTCGTTGTAAGGGCACTAGTTCTCTTATGCATGGGCAATAGATCCTTTGGAGTGGATGGAGCCACGTCAAGACGAGCATTCCTGAGTAGCACTAAGCGAGAACCTGAGTAAACTACGGATAACTCCTGACTCAAATAGTGGAGCACAATTTACTTACTAGCAAGTCTGTGGTGATCGACCTCCCGAACTGCTGACGCGAATGGACACCCTAAGGTAATGTTAGACTGCAGCAACACTTTGGTTGGGTGCGATGAACATCCTGTGTAGCTGTATAACTGCATAATTATGGAAGAAGCATGAGATGGTATACTTGCAAAAGAAGCGACATTTGTCTATATGCTCACTTGCTGTCTGTGACCCAAACTGAATATTGATAGACAGTCCCTGGTGAAACACGGGACCACCACGGGGACATCATGTGGAATCGTTGTACGCGTAAAGTTGAATCTGCTATATACTACCCACTATCTGGAGGAGGATCCATACCGATAGCTCAGCGGACCCTCCAAGGTTCTGAAAAAAGAACCATTATTCGCATACAGTAGCATTGCTAATGTAGACACAACATAACCTTGCTCGTAACCCATAACTCCTAAAACAGTGTGCGGGGACCGGCCAAAGCCCTTTTTATATCTTCAAGAACCCAACGATAGTACGTCACTAAGCTTGAAAACTATATTAGTATTTATAATTGATTTAGTAAGTAATAATTTGACCGACCATCGAGTCAGATAATTGAATAGAATTAAATGCCTAAGCCGCTGCTGAACCATATGGTATTGCACACCTTTCCAGTTATTACTAGGACTAACAGGAGGGCTACTTCCCGTAGACTTCCTCCTCACTATCGTTCGATTAGCTTGAGGGAGCCTTATAAATAGAGAGTTTATGAAGGGATGGATGGCAAGGTACTAACAAAGACTGTTCAAGACTTTCCCTGCCTTCTGCGGTAGAGTTGACCCAGACGCCCACCTGCATTGCAAAAACAGGGAAGATTCCGTAACCCTTTTTGTCAATAGTAACCGTCTCTGGGTGCCACCCCAATATATCGGTCCATTGCTCCTTGGCGTGGTTTCGTCCGACGTACATACGTTTCTGGGATGCACCCGTATTGCTCATGATGCACGCTAAGCCAGACGGGTGGCGTAGATTGCCATAGCGCACGAATCCTTCCGATTGTCAGGCGGCCACGAACCAGAATTGCGCACACTATATGGGGGACACACCTATGCAATTCGCCTGATCAAAATAATCACACTGTTCGCCGTAAGCGTAAAGCTTTCGAGCCCGTGCAAGAACGGGAAGTTTCCCGCCACAGGAAGGGGTCATTGGGTTTTTGACGCCGCGTCTGATCCCGTAAAGATCTCCATAAAATATACATGGCTGTCCCTTGTCTCGGAGTAGGATCAAGGCATACGCGAAGGGCTTAAAGAACGATGCAATTGGTGCCTGTATATAATGTTAGATACGTAGTACTAAAACTAATACGAGCTGTATTTCCTACCTCTAGGGACTGGCCTGGTTGCTACAAAATAGCAATCAGCATCACCAGGAACACCGAGGCATGACTTCATTTTCTCTTACTGTATCATGATTCATAACCAGAGTCTATTCAGACGGTAAGCATCAGGCATGCAAGGTATACCACCAGAAGGGTCTTACAACTGCGTGTGCAGGACTTCTCTCAAGTAGCGTATCGTCGAAGATCTTGCGAAGATCTGCCCCTCCAGTACGCGAGATCCGTGAGAAACGCCCAACTAGGGGAGCGTCAAATAGCGACAGTTGGTAATCCATCTTTTGTAGATAGTGCATAAGAACCCTGACATCGCCGCTCCAGTACTCCGCAACGAAGAAAAATTGCGGCCCAACAGTTGCTCGTACGTGACTAACAAATCTTTTCTGGAAATCAGCCGAGTAATGCTTGCACGCATCCAACCTCATACCACTGAGAGGTAGTTGGCTTCCTATCCATTCTCCCCACCGAAGAACGTCTTTCTGGACTTCTGTGTTGGAATAGTCTAAGTCGGCGAACATGAGATAGTCATAATTTCCCTTCTCATGCGCAACGTCCTCGGACCATCTTTTGTTCGCAACCTTGTATATTGCATTTTGCTTCCGAGCTTCATCCCGGTCAACACCGCTGAAATGGTGCCAACGATATCTCATGGAACTATACATGCTGTCGCGACCAGGAAAATTGAATCCTGTCCAGCCTTCAATTTCTTTTGCAGTGGAGATTTCGATATTGCGCTCTTTTCTCCAAGCTGGAACATTAGCTAGACTTTTGATAGATTACCACAACCATCAGACTCGAGATCATACCTTTCGGGTCCACTTTGACCGCTGGAAATCGTTCCGGATAATCTGCTCCAGCCTTGTGGTTAAGGACCGCATCCCAGTAGATCCCAATGCCGAGATTCCGCGCAGAGGAAGCTAGCGATTGGAGTTCTGCCTTGCTACCCCATTTTGTAGGTCGTGACCCCTTCTGATCAAACTCTCCCAGGTCGTATAGATCATAGATATCATAGCCATTGCCGGAGGGGTTCATGGCTTTACACCCCGGTGGTATCCAGATGTTGTCAACACCGATGGATTTTAGATCCAATAATGAGTTTTGAAGACGTTTCCAATGTCCCTGGTCATCTAGGCCGTGCCATTCGAACCCCTGTAGCATGAGTGAATTGTCGGGGGCATCCCATGATGGGAGTTTGTCTAGATGCTTTGCGTCTTCTGCGCATAGTCATGTAGTGGTTAGTATTCTACAGACTAAAACAGAATAGTCACCTATGGAGAGGCAGGAGACCGACTTTTAATCTTCTTCCATTTTCTCCATTCCTTTCTTGCTTTGGGATCACACCACGACGGGAGGGGTAACATTGATGGTCTGAAGAGAACGAAAGCTGTGTCAAGAGAGGTTACGAATGTAATGAGCGAGAGGGCTTGATCACTAGACTTAGAGATTTTTGACAGGCATAACTAGGACGAAGGGACGTCATTATGCATCTTTTGCCATAAGAGACGTATCAACTACTTCAGTACCGAAGCAGTCAGCGCGTCACACGAGTCAGATTCTTGGTGACCTTGAAGAGACATGATAGAATTGCTGTCAAGAGTTAAGTGGATATAGACCAGTGTAAACGGAATTCCTTTTGTTTAATTTCTGCTGATAACCTGATTGTAATTGTCTTTTTTTTCTTTTTCCTTCTCTACAAGAGGGAATGAACAAAGCGGTCAATATCCATGTCACCAGCAAAGCTTCGTGATTAAATCCACAATCGGCGAGTTATAAGACTTGACCTTTGTTATGGTGATGGCGTCTTAATTTTAATTTTTGTTTAATTTCATTTTCTTTCAATTTTCTTTCGGGTCTCTTTTTTTTTCAGCCTAATTTTAGACTGACGTTGCACAGTAGATATTGCACCAATCAGAGACGGCATAGTCATCCCGGGCTGCCTGAGGTGTACTGGGTGGATCCAAGGGCAATGACATATCAAACCCGGGAAGAACTTGGGATGGCCAAGAGATATTAAGTAAGATATTGAGTAACAATTGCCCAGAAACAGGTAACAACAAATGAAATGATAGGACCTCAGTCCGGTCCATTTTTCGGCTCTGTGATTACAGGAGGCAATGGGTCATTGTACTTGTCTCGAGCCTCGAGTCTCGGCAAGGCGCGGGAATTGAATGCCTCAGGCTGCCAGATTGCCAATATCAGATGCGGAAGGATATCAATGCATCATCGTTCTCACCGAACACGTTTATTTCTTGAATTTTTTTTTTTCGCCTCCCCCCTATTGACCGCAACGCAAGGAAAGAGAATTTTTTAAATGAAAGAGAAATATTAGACTAAACAGAAATTCAATTCGAGCAGATTAGCAAAGTAATAAGAGAAACGAAAAAGGGTTTTCTATATCAAGTTTATTGTTGACCGGGCGATCGGATTTAATGGTGGCAAGCGACCGTCAAACCCGCATTGGCCCGCGAAAAGTTTTCGGGTCGCGGTGCGACTAGTGCCGAAACCATCCCTTTCAAATCTATCCTCCTTCATTTTCTTCCCATCCCAATCTCTGCATTGGAAAGCCTCAATTGCTGCCAATTTCAGCACATCTCCCCACTCCTCTCCTCCTTTTTCTTTTTTGTGTTTAGAGCAGGATACGATCCTCATATAATCTAATAATGGCCTCTAAGCCCGAATCCGTCGCCCCCAGCGGCCTTCAGCTCTACTCCAAGTTCGCCTTCGCTGGTGCTGTCTGCTGCTCCGTCACCCACGGAGCTCTTACTCCTGTCGATGTGTAAGTTTCAATTGTGTCGCCCTATTCGCATCGATCGCGCTTGATTCCGCTACTCCCGCCGTGTCTGGGATCATGTTTCACGAGTGTTTGTACTGACGTTCGATTTTTTTCCTGCTGTACAGCGTCAAGACCAGAATCCAGCTTGACCCCGTCACCTACAACCGTGGCATGATCGGTGGTTTCCGTCAAGTCATTGCCAACGAGGGTGCTGGCGCTCTCCTTACTGGTTTCGGTCCTACCGCCGCCGGTTACTTCCTCCAGGGTGCTTTCAAGTTCGGTGGTTATGAGTTCTTCAAGCAGCAGTGGATCAACCAGCTCGGTCTCGAGACTGCCTCTAACAACCGTACCGCTGTCTACCTTGCCTCTTCCGCCGCCGCCGAGTTCTTCGCCGATATCGCCCTTTGCCCTCTTGAAGCCACCCGTATCCGTCTCGTCTCTCAGCCCACTTTCGCTACTGGTCTCCTCAGCGGTTTCACTAAGATCCTCAAGAACGAGGGTGTTGGCGCTTTCTACTCTGGATTCGGACCCATTCTCTTCAAGCAGTAAGTTCGCGCCCGTCTCAACGAGTATCGGCATCGATCCTAATTAGAATTATAGGGTTCCCTACACCATGTCCAAGTTCGTCGTTTTCGAGAAGGTTTCTGAGGCTATCTACCGCCAGTTCGACAAGGAGTCCCTCAGCGATGGCTCTAAGACCGCTATCAACCTTGGCTCTGGTCTCATTGCTGGTTTCGCTGCCGCTCTCGTCTCTCAGCCCGCTGACACTATGCTGAGCAAGATCAACAAGACCCCTGGTGAGCCTGGTGAGGGTACCGTCTCTCGTCTCGTCAAGATCGGCAAGGAGCTCGGATTCCGTGGCAGCTATGCTGGTATCGGCGCGAGATTGTTCATGGTTGGAACCCTCACCGCTGGTCAGTTCGCCATCTACGGTGACATCAAGCGTATCTTGGGTGCCACCGGTGGTGTTGAGATCTCCAAATAGATTATCACTGTATGACTAGTTTGGTGTATCATATGCTACTAGATTTGCGTTAAGTATTTGTTTTCAATAGAATTTTTTTATTTTTTTTTTTTCTCTCTCTTGCTGCAAGACAGGTCATGATAGATGTGTATCGTATTTGAGCCTTGCAGAAACATCCAGTCTCCGGCTGTTATGCTATAGTTGCAAAGCGAAGCCTTTGCTGCATTTCATGTCTCGTTCTTCGCTATCAGGTCGCGAAGATATTAAAGCTTCTCATTGTTTCGTGTTGAAGGCCTATTTACATCACATATATGGTTTTCTATCAAGGCCTTTGGCGCTAGGCTTAGGATCCTCCGCCATTATACACTATATAGATTGTTTCAATATGAGATTTGACAAAGGAGGGTAGAGAGGAGGTCAAAGTTAGGTCTGCGTGGCTCGTTCCAGGACCTTTCTTCCCGCTTTGATCGTTACGTGATTCCTATCTTTACTGGAGATATCTTCAACTGCCTACACGTCTTCAACTACAATAAGAATGATTTCATTGTGTCTGCTGTTCATAGAGTATCCGATAAAGCTGAACTTGAGGTACGTTGATAGCGGTTGCAGCTTGATTCTTCCTTGTGGTCGATTAACTGTGTGCTATATGCTGATATATGCCATGTTGGAAGAACCGTCACTGTTCCGCATATTAGCTAACTTAAGAAGTAAGGTAGAATTATACTACTCAGCACTGTTAGCATGGATAAGATGCATGCATATCATAGACAGCGTAGACGGGCTTGAGAACTAGTAATTAGAAAAAAATACTCTTAGACAAGATCGAACTAGGTCCCCTCTGAGATAGATTAAACGGCCTGACGATGAACAACTCAAGGCCGACCGAATTGTAAGAAAAAATCAAGGCCTAATTCGATTTTATCGAACCCCATTTTCTTTTTATGAAATATGCCTCACGAATGCAACAGTCTGTCCAAAACAACCTAGATTCTCAACGCCATTCTACACCCTTCTAGCTTGACGAGTTCGTCCGGCACTACTGAATTGCCCAGAGCTATGGTAGAAGGCGCAGCCTGGATGTTGAAGTTCTATGAGGTCGCTGTGGATGCTGTATCTAGCGGGTACCATGATGGAAGGGAAACAGGTCAAGGGAGAAAGGAGCGCCATTTTCTCTACTGGAAACGCTTGGTTTCTTTATGATGAGCATCATACCTAAATAAAAATCTAACATAGGGCTTTGGCGGCGAAGAGCTTCTCGGGGCACGATTTGCTTATTTGGATAGGTTGCGTGGTAGTTGGGCGTTGGGTGTGGCGTTGTTTAGGATCACGTTTCTCTGCGCTTCGGTGCTTAGAATGGGAAGTAGGATGGTATCGAAGGGTCGATGGGGAGAAGAGTGAGAGTGTTGGTAGGTTTAATATTCCAATGGTTGCGTGAAGAAGGATGAGGGTGATGCGGATAAGCCTACTATACGTACAGCATATCGAGTTAGCTACATCTTGACAGGATTCATCATGGAGTAATACTATGAAGAAATGTTCAGTCATACCATCCAGGCTAGGTAGCTGTTCAATGGACTTGTTTATGTCGACTTATTAGTGAATCTTGAAGACCACTTACCTCTATGTTCGACAGTAACGCAGTCAGGTACCAGTTCTCGTGGCTCAACATATCTCAGACACAGAAAAGGTTCTTTCAAAGCTTCTTACAACCATGTTAACATTGACATATAGGCAAGGGGAGAAGAGACCCCAGAGGGCATCCCTGAACATGGTGCTCGGTCTGCGCGGCTAATTAGCGAGAAAAGACATGAAAAATTCTAACGCATGATATTAGTGACAAGGAGATTCAGCTTGGCAGTATGAGCTAAGCCTCTATGACTATCTAGCTAGCATCAGCCCATCGGGTTAGTTGCCCTCATGAGTACAGAATTTTCACTCATAGCCAAAGGTGTCTTGTAGGAACTAACACTAGGGTCACAGATTGTTCTCCATAGCGGTGGCCAGATGGCGAGACTCCGGTGGAGAAGGAAATGGGTGCTTTCGAGGAAGTGATGGAAGGGCGCTAATAGAGACAAGTTCATAGAGTCTTCTTCGCCCCCGCTACGTTCCTGCTCAATCCCTGATGCTTAGCAGCATGTGGATATTGGGACTGACCAAGGTTTGATGTCGCATAGAAGGAAGATATTATGTCTACGGTAGAGTATGAGGATCCCAGGATGTTCCGGACATGGATAGGGGTCTACTGTTTGGGGATGTAGCTGTTAATAGGACTAAAAACGAATATCATCAATATAGTCAAAGTGAAATAGACGGAGTACGTCCGTGCCAAGACACTTCGAGGTCAGAACTCAATCCACTATGGTGAAAAAAGCCTTCCCAATGGTGTCCCTTCCTCACATGGGTTATGTGGATTGAGCACGGCCTTCCGAAGATGCCCACTCCATGGATTCTCCGGCCACCGCCGGAAAATTGAGCGGTACGTTCAGGAGACCTGTAAAGCAGACGATGGCGTGGGCCCCAATGCACGAGATACGGGATTCAGGGGGGTTAATCGTGGCATTGAACTAGATGCGAGTCTGGGTGGAGCGCATATGTAATGGATATGTTGAATTTTTCATATGGTTGGATGCACTATCACGACCGAACCGTCAGACTGAACGATTGCCATATCTGTACCTGCCCTTAGCCAGTGATTGGTCGTGGGTATTGACATAATAGATTAAATTCACGGTTCCACTGCTCTAGGGTTTGTGTGTAAGCGATTAAAATATAGCCAAGAGCAGAAAATACCTCTGTCATGGAATATGTGGAGTCTTGGACAGCGATGACCATGTGCGAGAAAGATCCCGGTTGTAGAGATGATATCCCAAAACGATGGTTGGGAGGGGGAAGGGGCTATGTTAGTATCATGCTCTACATGCATCATGAGAGAATCGTATTCTTCAAGATGGTTCTGCTGAGCCCTACATATTTTGTGTTTCTCTGAGAGAATTTATGGATTCTCTTATTCCATGCCACTAAGCAGGGTAATACACAGCTCCACTACTGGTATATACCGTTCAAGGCAAGAGAGATGCAGATACTCTGGGAGATGTGAAACATCCGTTCTAGACAGGGACAAGTGCCATGTTACCACTTCCGAGACGAGGAGATCGGGCTGACTGATTCAGGAATCAGAGATTTGTGGCTCAAGGCAGCCCTGCTATTCAAACCCTGCTCTGACAGTCAAGGCAGAATCGGTGGAGCCTTCGAAGCTTGGCAGTGCTGACCAGACTATTTGCTGTTTGCTTCACTGCGCTCATACGCTTTCTCTAATCGAGTACATATCACTGGATATCCTAGGACCCTCGAGATACTATGTCCTACGTAACAGCAGTAGTAAGTGGTTGCTAGTACGGTCCCTTTCCCCAAGCTTTAAAGTAGAATTGGTCTGTAGGCTCAGGAAAACAGTCTGTCCGACCAGGAGCGAGATTATCATATAATCCACTACTTATCCCGTTGAAAGTTTGAAACATGCGATTCCTCCATCGGCGGACGGTATAAACTTTGAGAATTGGAGATCAGCGTTATACCTTGTAGGAACCTGTCCGAACTACACGATCCAACCATCCTTTATTTGGTTCGGTCTAGTTTTATCCCAGAAGCCCTATTACATAGAACTTTATGTCTAAGTCCGACGAGAGGCGCAGCATGTTTTACCCTCCGCACTGCGGCACTGCCTTCGTTAAGTGGAGAAGCGCTGGAAATTAGGGCCACAACAGTTCTAGGGTTCGACAACCCCAGAAGGGCCCCAATCAATTAGGCTTTGGGGGCCTCCTGTGTAGCGCGATTTGCTTGTACTTTGTAACGTATTCGTAAGCGAGTCGCGCATGTAAGCGGAAGAGTCTCGAGATTTTCTATGGGCAAAATGGGAGATCTGCCAAGCCACCTGTTGGGAAGCTTGACTGTCTTGGAATTGTTGTATGAGCCCCCCTTTGCTGTTGGTGCTATACGGTATATCCTCACGCCCTAGGCTTCAAAGATATACTCCGTGTAAATAATAATTCTATTCCAAAGCGCGGGGTATATCAAATCCGCAAACGTATATGTACAAAGGAAAACATGCTCTACGCTTTATTTTGCGCCGCAAAGGAGAGAACAGATAACCAATCCAATATAATAAGGAAATGAAATAAAAAGGGGAAAGTAAGAAAAGAAAAGAAAAGAAAAGAAAAAAAGAATGTTCGTACCCAAATTCTTGGGTAAGTCTCCTAACACATTATCACAATTGACCTGTTTCCACATCTTGTCTGTCTAGTATCAAAGTATATTTCGCTCGTCTTCTTTTGACCCGCAAAATAAAGATCATCAAGGCTATCAAGCCAAGTATAACTGTGCCAAGACAGATCTCGCGCCAGTGCTTATAGAGGTAACTGACAGCCGCTACATCGTTTCCATGCCACGTGGATCCTGGAGCGTGCCTAAAGAATGAGTATGCAGTGGTGTCGTACATCATCGAAGGCAGTATGGCAACACCGTGCGGCATAGTGATCTGCTGGTGTGGGCCATTTTGTACCTTTCGAAACCATCCTGTTAAAGTGATGCTGAGATACATGGGCCCGGTTGTAAAGAACACGGTGATATACTTGGACAGGTAAAACCCGTCGTGGTCATGCAGGCCTAAAGCAAGTTTCGTGATAAATGGATGCCCAGGTGTACTCGCCATTATATCGTTGCTGACGCCATAGGGTTGAGTCTTGGGCATCCAGGAAGAGAAGTCTAGCAGCGGATCCAGTGGCCGCCGACAGGCTATGTCCATGTCGATATACACGCCACCGTAATACCATAGGATGAAGTAGCGGATGGCATCCGCGCGTTGAATATTGTATGAATAGGCATCGTAGGTTGGGAGGAACCAGTCAAAATGGGTTTCAATGAACTGACGAGAAGTCTCGTCCGTCCAAAAGAATTGCTCGTAAGTTGGGTTAACCGTGCGACAGGACTCATAGGTCTCTTTCCAGTGCGAAGGGATGTTTTCCGTCTTGTACGTTCGGTGGATAATTCGTGGGATGGAGGCACGAGAAGTTTCGTTGTCCGCGGGATTGAACTGGATGGGCTGACCAAGACTGATAGACTCGTTGAGTGCTGTGACATACGCAGGAGAGAAATTGTTGAGAGAGAGCGAATGTGCCTTCAGGTTAACAGAAAATTCGGTGAATGAGTGAACAACAGATATCAAAAGAACGACTAGGGAAGTAGTAAAGAACGAAAGTAGAGGTTGTAGCCATAGGAAATTCCAGAGGGCCACCAGGGCACCCCGGACCCTGCGCAGGAGCCACCACAAATATTCCATGGCGAAAAGAATCTTCCTTGGGGTCCCCTCCAAAGCAGCAAGGAAAAAGATTAAGTATCACCCTTGGATATACGAATTTACTCCTATCGTGGATCAAAGGTAAGATGACCGAAAGTAACTGGTCCACTTGGATCCGCTCCAAGCTTTGGTTTGAATATTTTCCCGTTCATGCTAGAATGTTTCAAGATACACGTTGGAAATGCTCCGCCCTCTTTGTGTCGACCTAATTCAGAACTATGGCGGGTCCGTGGCAGGTACAATGACTTGAAGTAGTCTTCACCATCTGTAGCTAGCCCCCTATGTCCTTTGTTTCGGGACAGAGCGTGTTGCCTAAAGGGCTCTAAATTACGCATCCGTTACCTGAACAGCCTCCTGAACCTCTTGAATAACTGATGTGGCAGTGAAACTATAGACTTTAAGGGACTAAAAGTAAAGCATCAGAACAGGAGGGCCGTACCAGGAGTGAAAATTCTGATGGACCAATTCAGTATTCCTAATCCCTCCCCCCACGACCCGAGCTAGTTGCTGCACCAAGAAGATCACAACGGACTAATAGTTCAGCGGGACGGAGATGCTAGCCTATTGAACACTTTACTATAATAGAGTGTCCGCTTTATAGGCACTAATTCAGTCGAGTCTTCGCCGCCCAGAAACTTGGTACGTAGAAGGGGTCAAAAGCAAACATCCAATCTACATCCAAAGATTTGACTATCAGGCTAACTAAGTGCTGTATACTACACCCATATAATTTGAACTTAGTTATAGACAGCGTCTGGCAGGCTATTTGGATGGACACAAGCTCTATCACATAAAGCATATGGAAACGGTGAGTGTGCTGGGTACAGTGAAATGGTGGATATCCAAATGTCGTTAAGCAAATCTCCACCAGTCACATACTGCTCCTAACCCAGTTGAAGAGCGGAAGATGCTCCGAAAAGGCAGTCTGTTGAGGGAGCTATACAATGCTTAAGTCGCGTGTTGCTAGAATGTAGACTTAGGAAAAGCACTCGTCAGGCCTGTGCGTGTGTATTGAGAAGCTCACCACCCTATGCCCTTCTTCTATTTTAAGATCCATTGACTACAAGCTATTTCCTTTATTTGCCCTACGAGGAACCGGGCCATTACTCCGTAGTTTTGACGAAGGTCGGAGAGCTTGGTATCATTTTGCTGTTAGACGACCCGGAGTAGTGGAGACGATAGTAGAGTAGGTAGAGATGTATTAAAAGGCTGGTATCGGGCATCTTCCGAGCCATGGCTCGTCTGGGTGTAGACCTACACCACTGTTAGAATTGGGAGTTACCCATTATTTGGCAAACGATAGAATGATGCCTTGCTGCGCCTCGTCAACCCCTGATTTAGGGTTGAGGAAGATGCTTGGCGACTTTGTCAACATAACTCTCAATAAATCTTCCGTTCGCCATTTATCCCCTCCCCAATATTACTACATAGAATATCGGTTACCCTAGGAGAGCCTTGGCATATCCTATCGTACTGGTAGCTGTTCCCCCGTTTGTTATTTGGTCCACATCCAGAACCTATGCATCTCACCACTATGTGCAAGGTCGCCATTCAACTACATCAGACAACTCATGGTTATTGATCACAAGGTGTTAACTTTTCAAGGGTTACCATAGAAAAGCTGTACCTTTGAAAGTATCTGAGCTTTAGTTGGCTATCAGATTATTACACGATAGGAAGGACGTTGACAGTTAATCAAGATCATAATTGATGGCATCAAATATGAAACTAAGCCACATCACCATTACCGCTTCTTGAACAAGAGCGGCATTTTATCACTCATCTGCAATAATTTTTCTGTCCTCCGACGTATGTCTTACTCGGTCTCATGTTCGCTGAATTTCGCCAATGTGACGCAGTACTCACGGAACAAGATAGCCGCAGCACCCACGAACTCAACCTGAGCAAACCTCTTGCCTTGTAGGTCTGGGAACCGTCACTGAAAGGAATAAACGAGCCGCGGATCGGTCTATGTATTGTGTCATATCCAACCCTGTTCCGGATAGACCCTCTGCTCCATCATCTTTCGCGAGGAAGCTGTCCATATTCTGCCTATCCCATCTCTTAGGGCTAAACACAGCAGCATCTGAGCCCCAATATCCTTCGGAGTGGTGCAGCCCACCAGCGTTGAGGCTGGTGTATGTATGCGGTGGAAGGAGATAGGGTTAATTGTTGTGTGTGATATTTACGGCGGCGTTTCCTGTCTACTTGGGAATACTTAGCACCGAGGGATACATCCGAAGCGCCTCAAGCTGAAAGTCTCAACATTTATTCCTGGAACAATGACAACAATACAGAAAGGATCTATAACATACTATTACACATCAGTGGCTTATGAGTTTGGGGTAGAACTTGCTATAGTCCCACTCCCGTGGGATTGTAGGGTTCGTCACATATCGCTTGCTGGATTCCTTCGTACGGATATTCCTGTGCATCCTGATGGGGAGCGAGGTGTATAAAAGCGAATCGAAGAGTAACGGCCGTGGTTTCATGCCCAGCAATTGTGAATATAAACATCCGAGTGTCTCAGAATCTGTAAGTCCTAGGTCGAGACTCTCATCATCTCGTATCTGACTAGAACCTACTAGCTCATCAAGTAAGTTGTGGGTTCTAGATGCCTTCGCCTCGGCTATTGAGACCAAAGCCCGAAGATACTTGCCAATGTCATTGAGCGCATCCAAGTCTTTCTTGAAAAACGGCAATAAATAGCATGGAATGCTTTTAGGAAAAATACCATTGGCTATGAACATAGTGCTTAGGTGCTTATTCAAGTACTTTATTGTAGAGCGGAATGTGAAATGGTAGCCCGGCGAAGGTGTTACTGAATCCTTGAACAAGCCTTTCGCACTTTCAGTCGAGTATCCAAGCACGGGCCTGAAAGGAAGCTTTACTCCATATCCAACACTGCAGATAATGTTGAGGGCGAATTTCAAAATGTCCTCCCGTGCGTCTGCCAAAATAAACTCCGACGATGAAGAGCCTCGAGAATGCTCGCCTTCCAATATCGTACCATTTCAAAGGTCTGGCGGATTGTTTCCTCACAGGTTTGAGGCAGTTCGAGTAACGAGCATATCTACTCCCCCATACCTTCCCATACCTTCTGTGGAGGCGGTCCTTTACCGTCCAACGTTTTTTGAAGACATTAGCATTGACATGATCGGCCAGCTTAGGTGGAAGCCATGTGTTCACCACATATGGAACGAAGCAGGTCTCAAAGAGAGCCAGAAAGAATACATTGTACCCAGAGATTGGGAATAGGATATATAGCAATCCTATTCTTTGGGCAGTGTTCCTGCGCCGAAGACAACAGTGAATGAAGTAGATATTAGAGCTGATAGATAAAGAAAAGATGATGATTCCCTGCATCGTGCTCTGCGAGTAGTAGTTGTAGCTATTGAGGATCGGTAGGAACAGTTTTGACACACTGAGTTTTAATCAACGATGGAGATCAAGGGATAAAGGAATTCCTTGTTCTTATATTCACCTACCATGATTGGGTTTATGCACTGTAATCTACCATGTATTCAAAATTCCAAGAGTGCTTCTAAGATGATCCTGGCGATGTATATTATAGCCGATTGAGCCAATAGGGTGGAGCTGAAGACGTATAGATGGAATGCTGCCAGAAACGTTAACCTGATTGGTCCGCAGGGCTTTGCTCATTGTTTGCCTCAGGCCGCCGCTACTATTAGTAGAGTACCCACTTGTGCCTCAGGATCAAGTTGCCAAGTCACAATGGATGCCTTAGTGGGTTTCCCGATGTGACACTCCTTCTGCCTGACCTTTTCCACTTGGATTGATAAGCATCCTCTATTCATCGCATCGTCTGTTCATGAACAATCGACATCCTGCCTCTATATCGCTCGCTATTTTATTCCGCTATCGTTGCTGTGCCCGTCTATCTTTGGCCACGCGATCCCTTTCCGTCTTGTTCTTCTTTCTTTTTATTATGATTTGACGTTCGAGCGTTCATTATGTCTCTCTACCTTGGACTTCTCAGAGCCCTTCCCTTCCTCCTCGCCTTTTTTGCGTCATTAGCTTCATCGGAGCATACATCCAACTGGGCCGTCCTCGTTTCTACGTCACGCTTCTGGTTCAACTACCGTCATCTCGCAAATGTTCTCTCCCTGTATCGTACTGTCAAGCGCCTCGGAATCCCCGATTCGCAGATTATCTTGATGCTCCCTGACGATATGGCCTGCAACCCTCGCAATGTGTTCCCAGGCACAGTATATAGCAATGCAGATCGTGCAGTGGACCTCTATGGAGACAATATTGAAGTGGATTACCGGGGATATGAGGTGACCGTGGAAAACTTCATTCGCCTTCTGACCGATCGGCTGGACGAGGATGTCCCACGGAGCAAACGCCTTGGGTCTGATGCGGGGAGCAATGTACTTGTGTATATGACTGGGCATGGAGGAGATCAGTTTCTCAAGTTTCAAGACTCCGAAGAGATTGGTGCCTGGGACTTGGCGGATGCCTTCGGTCAGATGTGGGAGAAGAAGCGTTACCATGAATTACTGTTCATGATCGATACTTGTCAGGCCAACACTATGTATACGCACTTCTATTCGCCTAATATCATTGCGACCGGGTCCAGCGAACTTGACCAGTCATCATACTCTCATCACGCGGATAATGATGTTGGAGTTGCGGTAATTGACCGCTGGACGTACTATGTACTTGAGTTCCTCGAAACTCAGGTCACGAGTGCGAACTCGAAACTGACATTAGGCGATTTATTTGACTCGTACGATGAAACCAAGATTCACTCACAACCCGGGGTGCGGTGGGATTTGTTCCCGGGTGCCGAGCAGGAGGGACGCCTCCGAACGGTCGTGGACTTTTTCGGAAATGTTCAGAACATCGAGGTCGAGAACACTACCTCTACTGGTCCAGGGTCTCTGAAGGAGAACCTTATTGAGATTGCACGACTGGTTGAGAAATGGCGTACACGCGATCGGGAATACTTTACCAACCAGAACGAGTCGTCTCGCGGAGTCAATGATTACGTCTCAACCTCCAACCCTGAATCACAAGTTCTCCCGCCTCGTGGCTCGCCAAAAAAGTTCCATGAACTCGCGAAAATGGCCCAAGAAGCTCCATGGGAGAAGCGACTGATCGGGGCTTCTGTCTTGGGAGTCTGCGCTGCTGTCTGGGTAACCGGGTCAATCTTAGGCGGGTCCTCAGTTTGATCATGGGTACAATTCATAACAACTATATCGTCCATTTTTCTTTTATTCCTCCATGGCATTCGGTTGTACTTGCTATGCAATCAGTGTACAGAATGACTGCAGCCTGGGGTTTTGCATTATGTGATACCTAGTCCCAGGAGTACCGACAGGCGTTGTTGGATGTATTTTTTCTTCGCTTTTTTTTTGTTTTATTTTTTGAACCAATCCTTCCATTTTTGGTTGAAGCTCCAATATACGATGCATTTCAACGAGTCACCAGGAGCATACTGTATTTGAACTGCGGTGTATGAGCAGAGTGCAACATAGCATAAGGACAGGCTATGAGCGAAGACAATCTGTATACGACAAATCCTACTGCGATATGTGGATAATAATAATCATTGATTTTTTCATTAATTTTCCCCCCTGGTTCTCACTTTAGCAATGCGGGTCACGAAATTGATTTACAAGGAAGAACCAATCGCGGCCTTGGCGGCAGGGCAATCTCCGCACGTGTAGCACGGCCCCCGACGCGTCTGGACATTCGCGACGAATTGCTTTTTGTAAGAAGATTCACCAACCAAGGGAATGGAGCCTACCAAAACACCATTGACTTTCCTTCTGTGAAAAGTCTGTGGTTTGACTGTTTCTCAGCTTAGAGCAGGGCCTCGTGGAGGCCTAACTTCAGTATTTATTAGCTCCTCCCACCCGTTCGTTCGCGTCGACCCCCTCGTCTGCCATGTATCTACCTCGTCAGCTAATATCGCATCTCTACCTACAACTCCTCCGATCACATCACCCGCTGTCTCCGCCTGTGTTGATTCTGGTGGCCCTGGAGCCCGATGCTCTCTGCGCTTGTCGAATCCTCACTGCCTTGCTAAAACGCGATTATATACCCCATAAGATCCATCCGGTTTCAGGATATGGCGATCTTTCTCAAGCAGGGGAGGAGCTTGTCAAGCCCATGCAGACCACAAATGGTGGAAGCGGGGGCGTGGTAGTCTGTCTAGGGGTTGGTGGCTTGGTGGACCTTAGTGAGATACTCGGTCTGAGTAGCTCTGACCCTGAGGATGAAGTCGAGGACATGGGCGGCGTTGAGGTCTGGGTATTCGATTCGCGGCGGCCGTGGAATCTAGCCAATGTATTTGGTGGCGAGCCCGTGACGGACCAAGCGCTAGGCGAGATCAATCACAATGCGCGACGAAAAACGCGCGGTGTGGACAAGGGATGTATTACTACCTCGTACAAGTCCAGTAGTGGGGGGATTGTTGTCTACGACGATGGGGATATTGAGGAGGACATGAACAAAGAGCGAGAAGCGTACTGTGCATTGTTAGAGATGCCGGAGGTGGATGAGGACGACGAGGGCCTTGATGATGAGGATTCGGACAGTGAAGGGGAAGTAGACCAGCCCTCTAGTTCAGATTCTAGAAAACGCAAGTCATGGACGCGGATGGACGACGAGGATGAGTCCGACGAGGAAGACGGGCCGCCCCGTCAACGCAGGAGAAGCAATTCGGTATGTTCGATATGGGGTTTGTATTCCTTCAATGGTGGCACTAATATAGCGCGTAGGGGTCCTCAATTGCTTCATCCCCGACTCGTCGACGACCAAGAGCGAATGATCCTTTCCATTCTTCACGCGCTGCTACACCAGTCTTAGCATCACCGTCGCTTGCGCCACCAAAGCAGCCATCCGCACGGTCATTGAAAAGGCGCCTTCTGCGATTAAAACGAAAGCATGAGAGTGTGCTACACAATTACTATTCTTCGGGAACCTCGTACTCAGAACCTATATCTTCTATTGTGTACTCCCTGGCATCGGAACTTGGGCGTGAAGACAACGACTTGCTCTGGCTTGCTATTATCGGAGTGTCTAGTTTAGAGCTGGGCGGTCGTACAATGTCTGGAGTTGGTATCTCTAACTCTTCGGAATCGGGAGGATCGGCCGGTTGGGGTGGTGAACGAGGCGAGCGCGTTCGACAAATATTAAGAGACGAAGTTCACCGACTAAACCCGCCGGACCCCTACGAACGTGATCGAGATATAAGAGGAGAGATCAACGGTGTTATTCCGACCACTGCGAAGTCACCCACCGATAAATCAATACGCTTATCGCCTGAACCTCGTTTTATTCTTATACGACACTGGTCATTATACGATAGCATGCTCCATAGCCCTTACTTAGCATCAAGATTGCATGTATGGACTGAGAATGGGAGGAAACGACTTAACAAACTCCTGGCTAAGATGGGCATCAGTTTAAGCCAGTCCCACCAGAGTTACACCCATATGGATATGGAATTAAAACGAGTACTACGACAACGCCTGCTAAAATATGCACCAATGTACGGCTTGGATGGTTTGGTACCCGCTGAGGCGTCTGGACACGCTGCTTCTCGTGAAGGATGGGGCTTCGTGCGCTGCTGGGGCTGGAAGGCTTGCCTATCTGCCACAGACGTGGGTGTCATCATCGGTGCCATGCTTGAGGTCGGGCCAGAGGAGGCGCCGGGATCGTGGGACGCAAAACGCCTGTCGCGACCAAAGATTACCTCGGATTCTAAAGGGGTCACAGAGTCGACACAGTCGGATATAGTGCCTCGGTTTTGGAATGCGTATGACGCGCTATCTCTAACCTCAGAGTCACCGACGCTTCTTTTAGCGGCGCTTCCCCTTGCCCAACACCTTCACCGCTCCATTTTACGCACTGGCACGTCTTTACTCTCCAAACATCAGATTCGGCACTTGCGGGCCTTTCGCATTGCGGTCGTGAAAGATGGGCCTGACGTGAAATTGTTCACTAATCCTGGGGCGCTGACCAAGTTGGCCCTGTGGATTGCCGAGGCAATCAGGGTCCAAGAAAGGGAGCGAGGCGACTCAGTTAAGATTGGGGGGAAGCGTGCCGCAGGTACCCCTTTAGTTCTGGCTGGTCTCGATGAAGATAGAGGTGTCTATGTAGTAGTCGGTACTGGCGGAGGAGGAGGGGTAGTAGATTTCGCCGCTATGAACAAACGGCGAGAAGAGAGTCGAAACAAGAAGGAAGCCAAAGAGAAAAAGCGAAAGGAAAAGGAAGAACGGCGAGCGACACGCGCGGCAGAGCGTGCCAAACGAGAAGCGGAAGGCGAAGAGGACTTTGAAGAAAGCGAGGAAGAATCGGAGTCTGAGTCGGAGTCGGAGCCAGAGGACGAAGAGGATACACACGCTGACAAGCGCCTTCTGCGCAATCGATTTGGAATCGCCTTCCAAGAAGTCGTGCAGGAAACCAACGCTCGTGTTCGTATTGACAGCTTTGATCACTGCGTGGTCGAAGTTCAAAAGGAAGACCTCGGTGCCTTCCTCGAAGCCCTGAGTTTCCGAAGTGTTGTCGGCTAAACCTCGTTTTTGGAAAAGTTGTCGCTTCCTGCAGGGACTCTGATGCTGTCCTAATCTGCTTGGCTTCACTAATACTATCTCGAATCTCTTTTATTGGGTTTTCTTAATGACCCGTTCGGATGGAATGAGTGGGCTGTCTTTCATGTCTACATTTTTTAGAGATCTCTTGAGCATTGCGTGCGATGAGGCTTGATAAGTGCAAGGGAACAGTTTCTGCTATTCACAATAAAAGGGAAGGGAGGACATGCGTAATGACCGGTTGGGATCTATACGATTCATTCTTTTCTTTTCTTTTTCATTTCTCTTTTGGATCCACAGCATCTGCATCTTTGTCATAGTCATGCCCATTTTGCATATTCTCTGCATATTTCAAGGCGCCTGCGGTGTTTTTTGAGAGACTCCTTTCCCCCCTTTCTTTCTTCTCTTGTTCTTTCATTACATTGTTCTGTTAGGCTAAGTGATTTTTATAACTCGATGATGGATCATATTGTGGATAGCAATGTGAGGTGCGTTTCTGTAATAGAGATGTTATGATCTATAAAGGATTTATCGGACTTTTCTCCGAACCTCACCCTCTTATTTATGTAGCATTGGAACTTATAGAGAGCTCCAGCCCCTCCAAAAAACAATCCATAAATACCTTATACCAATCAACCTTCGATAAAACACAGGCAAGGAAAATTGTCGCCGTGGCATCTCAACAAGAATGTCCAATTCTCCCCCGCATATCCCGCCGACACCCAGGACCAGATCTCCCAACTTCTCACCTCATCCCTCAACCGTCTAGTCGTACTCGACGACGATCCAACAGGGACCCAAACGTGCCGTGACATCTCCGTGATGGAGGAGAACAAGCGTTGGGTAATATGATAGTACAATTGAAGTTGAAGTGCATAACTAGTAGATTCTTTAATCATGAAACTCTATGTACTAGCCACATTACTTTAGATCACTGTAGGACATATGACTTTCGGCCGAACCAAGTATAACCGAAGTGATGCCAGGTCGACTACCTTCTCTGGGGGGAAGGCTCCAAATGACACAATGAGCGAATTTGATGTTTCGATGTTGATATCCCGACGAGACTTTCAGACGTTGTTCTACGCTAGCTAATCCAAATGGGATGAGTCTGGTAGTAGCTAATACAAATGCAGATGTCGGCAGTAGTGTCCCCCCGTCTTATAGCATTAGGATCGCTAGTACAACCACTATCAAGGATGTATTAACAAGTGATGTAACCACCATGACCTAGCATCATGACCAGAGTGCCAGACCCATTGAGGCGGAGAGTATGGGCTTTTATCAGAAAGACCGATGAATACCCGAGTCCTCCTTGAAATTCAAGTATGAACATATGGCGAGCTTCCAGCAAAGAGGTTATAAAGTCCCAGGTCGAGAACTCGCTTTTCTCTCGAAGCATCGTCATCATTTTCATCCTCCTCCTCCTCCTCCTCCCCTTCTTCTTCTTCAGGTTTTTATTTTGAAAAGATTTTTCGTTCTCTAATTTATTCGGCCCTCTTCGCGACTGCGCTTGGGTACAGTATCTGAGTACACAGGCGAACGCTGCCCAGGAGCTCAAGTTGGACTTTCACCGGCTTGCAGGACCTAGCGCCTGTAACAAGTTAAATGACAGTGTTTGCCTCGTCACTTCTTGTTGAGGTTGACAATATCGATGATAACAAATACTCGGTCAGTGTTTACGAGAACGATGATTGCACCGGCTCCATTGTCGGAACTATTCAGAATACGAATGGTTGCCTTTACCTGCATGCCTTCAACACCGCTGCCGGCAAATCCACCCAGGTGGTCTCTGTCTCTAAAAAGTACGATACACCCACGAGCGAAGGCTTTGAGGCGGACTACCTATACATCTTCGCGCGCAGGATGAAGAGCATACGAAGATCCTGATTGCGCATGGACTCTTCGCACTGTGAGCAAAACTAACCACACTGGAGACGGTGCCTATGTGGACGAAGCCTTTGGCATGTTTTTATCCACTGATCTGGAGTTTCAGCAGAATCCACAGCATTTGAGTCAATCCAATCCAGGAGAAAACCTCGGTCGAGCCTCTCAATTCGTCCTCGACGGGATTTTTAGAGGGCTAAGAAGTTGAAATGGGTATACTGTAACTTTGAAGCGATGTGTCTGGGGGGTGCAACACTGTCCTATATGGTGCGGAACTCCGAAACTGGAAGGGCGATCCGTCAACCACTCCGAGATTACCCATGGACTGCCATTGCCCAGGGAGTCGACTTTGTTGCCAGTCGTGCTGCCAATGGCATGACGGTAGTCGAAGCAGTCCTGGGCTCGAGGAGTGGAATCCCAGCACCTGTGATCCAAACAAGACTACGGGACGTCTTGCAGAGGACTTGGTCAACTCTACCAAAGTCGCAAGGTCTCGCTAATAGTCTCTAGCTTGTGAAAGATGACGAGAGAAGAACGCGGGAACTGGCCCTCAAGTTAAGAGAAGAGGGTAAAGAGAGCAAAGAGAATAGTATTAATTGCGGCGTATGTCCGACATGCCTGTAGGTTGTAACATCTTGTAAGCCATGCCAATGATCTCGGGTATCTCTGGGAGTCTGGGCCATGGTGGTGGATCGAAGTGATGGAAGCACTAGGAGTCTTGTAGTATCTCGAACCGTTCCGTGGCCAACCTTCAGGGCTTCATCTATTATAGTGGGGGCCGGTGTTACAGTAGAGAAGGTGTCTCTAGCCAACCAACGGATCATTAATGTTACTTTTTTCCAAGCTTTCAGAGTGTTTCCGATATTAAATCTCCGCCAGACCCGCTCTCCTGTTAACGATTCCTTCTCCTCTGCCCCTCATCAAAAATGTTGACAGAACTTCTCATTGTGCTATAGTGGCTAGTGAGTAAACCATTCCGAACACCACGTGGCCCCCAACCATATATGGCATACCCACTTATACACATCCGCAGGTTCACTATTCCCACGCGATAGTCATACAAACCATTGCCACAGGTGAAAATCCCCAGCTTGGCATAACCGACTCTTTACGTACCACAGTTCACCATTTACGCGTCCACGCTCGACCATTCTTCTAGCTATACGGAATCATATTATTTATCGCATATGATTTTACGTGGAGTGCGTTCCTTCCAGCGCTACTCCCAACCAGTGACAATTCCCTATGGAAAGAAAGTCTACGCTCAATTCTTTTCGTAGCTCTTCTTGCCAATATGGCAGGTCCTCTGCGTCCACAAGGTTATCGCCAAGCCATCCGCAAAATGCATCTATCAAAGACGTCCTGGACTAAAGTGCTGGATACGTGTTGTATCTATCATCGTCTTAGAAGCCATTATCTATTGGCTAGTGAAAATATATACGCTAGAACTTACAATATCTCTATACAATCGAGCAGGCTTTATTGACGTCGAAAACCTTGACCTAGAAGGTATCCAGGCATTACGTCGAGGCTATAAGCCTGACGCCATAGGCCTGACCCCGAGCTTTATAACGTATATGGCTACACTTCCGGTGCGAACGGTTTCTGTCCGGTTAGCGGCCTCTACACTTCCGGATGATGACGAGCCGATCGTGCCACTCGATCCAAGACTGAAATCGAATCCCACCACAACTGGTATCCTGGATACATGGAGAGATATACCGGATAGGGAATGGTCGCGTGTCTGGAGGTGGCAAGCCTGTGCGTATGTCATGTCAGCGAGCATCTTCTTCCTAGGCAAGATAACCTACAATGACTTTCATAGATTTGCCAGTATTCCCATGATCTGGTTTTATCATTGATAGATCTCTTTCCTATCTAAACCCGTCTCAAACCATACTATTCTTTGATATGCTTAGCTGGTTAGTTGGGGCGGCCGCCAACGATCATGGCGAAATCTTTTTGTCGATTTCCAGAATATAGGAAACCGTCAGCCTCAGGCCTTCGTCCATCCCCTACCTAGGACCCCTGGCTAATCTACAATGCAGCCTTAAGACCTTGCTGGCCGTAGCCTGACAATCTCGACCCTAGGGCATACGTAGTTCTTTGTGGTTCATCTAAGCGGTGCAATAAGTCAAAACATAGAAGCAGTTCTACCTGTAGTATAGATGAATATCTGCATATTTTCTACGCGTTATTACTACTAAGCGCACCGTCAGTCTTCAATGCGTGGGCTGTTTGAGTGAATACATATAAAGACGTCCGGAGCCAAGTGCGAGTCCAGTCAACTCCCTAAAACATTGCGCTCACAACTCCTGGCATGGTATCTGGCTCACCAGCGCTGCGGATGCTTATCCCCAGGACCAATCGAGCTTCTCCTCAGCCAGTGGTCTACTTATAACTACGGGGACGGGCTGTGGTCTAATAGTCTTGCTGGAAAGCCTGCGGACGGTACAATTTGACGCTATTATTAGGGCAGGTTCTGATAGTATGTCTGACTATCCCACAGCCACTGCAGCCTTGAGGAGCCCGGTGTCTAGGCACAGGTGTATGTTCCTCAGGCTGCTCATTAAGCTGTGTATCAAGCTGCTGAACGCGATTTTTACCTTCCTGTACTATCAAAAGTCTATTATTCCCTATTATAGTATGTCTTGTAGTCTTTTTTTAACATTTCCGCTTATTCTCAGCTCGTAAATACCTAGTTCCTTGCTGTAAAAGAAGGTTAGTATACATCGCCATTTGCGCAGCTTTTTCAAGATGTTGAATATGAGCAATTAGACTACTAGAAAGCTTTCATGTTGTACTAAGGCTATTCTATAAACTGCGAATCTTTCGATCTAGCTGGCGAGAATTCTAAGAAGTCTGAAAAGCAGAGAAAATTAGATCTTTAACTAGTGATAGTATTAACGTACGTAGTTAAAATATAAGCTTAGAAAGAACGCGCTCTTGATTAAATAGCTTTAGCCCTGACTCTGTAGACTGTTATAGATATTCGCTAGAGCTACTCCTTTAGCACGCGCGTCTAGATATAGAGATAGAAAGTCTTCTTTATAAATATAATTATTACCGGTAACTATACGCTTTTCAAGAAGTTTTCCGTACGCACAATAAAGGGGGCCAAATATACCAATACCAAGTAGTTAAAGAAGCTGCGAAGCATGGACAGATATATAGAGACAAATAATTATATTATGCTTACAGAAGTTATCGGTTTCGGCTGTCACGGTGTGACCTCTAGGTGCATTCAGAAGCTTAGCCGCTGCGTTATCAGCGAAAGACTAAGATACAAAGCCGAAAGGCTTTGTACTACACTCACATATATAAGCATATTCAGGATTCATACAGGCAGTGTCAAGGGTATCTACTATTCAGGGTAGAGGACCTGTCAACTAGGTAAGGGTACGTAGGCTAAAGGACAGAGAGAGGTCAAAGGCAGGCAGTAGATACTATTCGGACAGGAGACTGATTCTTGATCTCCTACTACTACTAACGATTCGCTAATTTATAGCTGAAGGCTCCATGCCTAAAGGATTCAGAATCCCCCTTGAACCCAATCTGTCGTGTGGCCTGATGTTCCTCATCGGTGGCCGATTGTCTACGCACCTGGGTCAGGGTATCCTGTACGGTCATCAGGCTGAATCGCTATTCGATCTGTGACAGGCAGGCAGGTGTGCCCGCAGGCACACCGTGACAGCGGGGGAAAATTCTCAACTCGGTGGGGTGGTTGACTACGTACGTTAAATGAAAAGAAATAGAGGTTCCAGTCTTTTATTATTGGAGGGGGGAAAGGTGTTAAACGGATAACAGCCAAAAAAATGATGGCAAGACTGGGGTTCGAACCCAGGAATCTCTCGATAGTAGGGATTTTAGCCAATTAGAGGCTCTTAAATCTACCGCTGAAAGTTTGTTAGTAAGCAAGCAATGATTTGTGATTGACAGTTACTCACCCTTAACCACTCGGCCATCTTGCCTGTCGATGTTGGTATTTGCTTGGTGTTATGTTATTCATCGGCTTTTTGTTGATCGTACTACATGGAAAGCGGGCAAAAATATATATATTTGTCACCTGCTAAGTTCCGAGAACCTAGTTCTTGCCCGGTAAGGATGCTACTTTTCGGTAAGAGTTCGAGTCTTGGGGATTATATTGTGGAGAAGGCGCTGGGGAGGTTTCGGCCGGACCAGTTGCATTCGGTGACGATAACGCATATTCGGGAGGGGGACCTTAGGCGGTTTATGAGAGGCTGATGGGCTGTTCTAAGAGTAGTGATATGTGATATTATCGTTAATGCTGCGGCGGAGTCGGATATGCATGTTTTTGTTGCAGGGTTGTTATTGGGTATGTAGGCTCCCTCGACCCCGAGGCTATCTATGCTCATAACTTATCAGGAACTGACTTGCAAGTAGCTGAAGCCAAAGGTAAACACTTCCTCTACCGCACCGGGGCAGCCTTCGTGCCTACAAGGCTTGTAATCCGTTCCAAATCTCCGATATCAGCGATAGAGCTCCAGCTTCCCGTTCCCAGAACAACGGGCGGGTTGATAATTGCTGGAACCTATGTACCCAAGACACCGGCACAGGTGAAAGTGCTGACCGATAAACGTGGGGGAGCAGGCAGCTTGCAATTATAGAAATGAACGTCAGGAGCTGATTACGTCGTCCGAGCGTGCTGCACATGCGATTCAGCGAACAGTTCAAGAAGTGGAGTCTCATATCCAATCTGGCCAGGATACTTTAGTCATGACGAGCCGTAAGCTAATCGTAGGGGATAGTGCGTTATCATCACTTGCTATTAGAACGAAGGTTACGAGTGCCTTGGCGAGTGTGCTTCGACAGATTCAGGTGCGGCCGAGGTATATTATTGCCAAGGTAAGTAGCATTCTAGCATGGTTCAAGGTTGGATAAAATATTGATGGCTTTAGGGTGGAATCACATCCTCCAATGCTGCTACCAATGGCTTGAATACGAAACGAGCGTTGATTGTTGGCCAGGCAGCGCATGGTGTGCCATTGTGGCGATGTGATGAGTCCACTTCGAGGCACCAAAGCGTTCCCTTTGTGGTTTTCCCTGGGAATGTTGGGGGCGAGTCGACGTTGTGCGAGTTAGTGGGAGCGTGGAATTTGAAATGCGGGTCGTTAGAGATGCGTACATACAATATATTAGATTCACATACACTAGCCGAATACACTGCGGCAACCATTATGTTGTACACTGTATTGCCTGGGTTGATGAGAGGATGGGTCGTCTCAACGCATTCTGCGAGAATAGTTAGCCAAAAAATAAGATCATGTTAAGAATGATAGAGGGAAGTAGCTGCCGTTATTCCTCTTTATGATATCAAGAAGCCCTAATTCGGGACGAAAAGCCTCCATCCGGACTCTTCGATCCAGAATCTCTAATCTCAGTCATAATATGCTTGTCATCGTGACTCCCGCCTTTCTCTAGGATAGTAGATCGGTATCTGCGTCCGACAGATCGATCCATCGGGTCTCATTTGAAGGTAACGTGGAAAATATCTGCGGCATAGACATCGCAGCTGCACAATTTAGCATCCACAAAATAAATGACGGTCCCACCACGGTTTAATGGGACTCGCCACAAATAGCTATAGAATCCTGCATCCTAAAATCTATCAAAGCATCTGTCACTGCGTACCAAGCCTCCAGTTATACCTTTAACCCAGAGCCATAGGACCATTTATCTTCCGAAAACCCTTCCGCAGCTGATTGTAACACGTGGAGATATCCAATTGCTGAATGGCCTCGTGGCTCTCCGGACCATGAACCATCATGTCAAAGACGCAAATTTGCAATTGATATAGATAGAGAAGAGGCACATTCGCGTGTTTGGTTTTGAAGAAACTTTCGACCATCTCGTCGGGGATTTGTCTAGAGGTAGTGCTACCAGGATTCCTTTCTGCCGATGCTTTCCATGAGGGAAGCGATGTATAATGCTAGCTCAGCCGCTTTTACTGTGACAAAGACCAACACTAATGCTCGAGCATCTGACTGGGTGCTTCGCCAAAGTCCTAGCCAGCGTTGGTGCAAGGAAGCGGGCCTAGAGCATTCTAGATACTAGATCGTGGATACCGTGTCCTAGCTCACGAAACAACATAACGAGTTGTTGGTGTTTCAATAAGCTTGGTCTTTCTGGAGTGGCCTTCATGAAGTTGCATACCGTGGTTGTCAAAGGATATTGCCGCGTTCTGTCTTCTTGCCGAAAGCCCTTTAGGCGTGGTTAGTAAGTTGAGCGGAGACATATCTGAGGACAAGGCTCAAGCACATTCCGGCTAGAGGTTGAACTTCGCAGCGCCTGGATATTTACCTTCCCAAGGGAAAAAGATCCTGATAGAGTTATCCGGCAAAGCGCTGCAGCCTTCGTCATGGTCCCAGACTTTAAACGCTCGAACATCTGGATACCATGGTATACTACTAGAATTAACTATACCTGCTGAACTTGCAATTTCTACAAACGCGAGGCCGAACAGCTCGTCGAACATCTTTAACATGTCTTGAACAGTGGTTTCAATGGGAAGTATCCGGTAGTGTCCTGTAAATTCACCGAATAATCCCTCTCAGTACTAAGTCGAATATAGCATTGATGGTCCCGGAGAAAATAGTGATCTCGACTCCTCGCCTGCCTTCTTCAACTGGTTTAGAATGTCAAGCTCTCTTTGGCCAGCGTCCTTCAATTGAGAATGCAAGATTGCAGAGAATTTCTCCACCGTCTCCGGCTTCTGCACCATCTTATCCTCAATGACAAGCCCGCATGACTGGGATATCCCGAGAGGCGCGCCGCCTTGTCACGAAGAACTGCGTCGCGGAATAGAGGCAAGTTAGCATAGCGCCTATTCTCATAACCAACATAAAGACGCTTCCGAGTCTCACTATTCTTATCATACGTCAACGCAGGAAGGATATCGATTTGCTGAAAGGTGATACAAGCTTTCCGTTCTTCGGTGTAAGTCCGACAGGACATCCTCTGGAACACCCTGGAGTTCATCCAAAGTAAAACAGATACCGCCGCCTTCTTCGGTGATACTGCGCTGAAACTCGTTCTGGGCCTTACGAAGCCGGACTTGGATTTCCTTGAAAGCAACCCGATCCGGTCCCAAAGATAGTGTCAGCCCGTTCTTGAGAAATCCTTGTTTGTTATTTAACAGTCGCTGAGACTCAGGGTCGAGATCAAGTTCTTCTCGTTTCTGCCAGACAGCGTCTACTAGTTGGTACACGTCCTCTCGCACGGCGTTTTCGACGGCAAAGTCGTCCAGTAGCTTTGTCGCCTGGACCAATGCCCCCCAACCTGGGTATCAGGGGATACACTTTGATTAAACCGAAGCATATTGGCCTCGAGAGCCAGTCTGTTCTCATCGTATGCCAATAAGAGAACGACATTTGCGACGCTCGCTGTTTGGGGTCCGCACATTTTCTTCTACCTTGCTTTGCAGCTGACGTGAATGTTCAATGAGACGCCTTGCCATGTCAAGAATAAACGTTGGATTATTGGTGAATGTTGCAGGGGCCTGAGGTGGCATTCTTAGGTTGTTGGTTTTTGACATGGCTAGTCAATGACTGTTGTCACTGCGCATTAAATCTATATCATATAGCACTACAGATAGATAGGTGTTAAGTACTAGCGGCCCGTAGGCCACGAAAAGTCTTTATTTTGACTAACCCTAGCTGGCACTTACACCAGGCCTAACTGAACATCAAGGTGATATGTACAGTCTCAAACCACCCGCAGTGTAGACCTACAATCTGTGCAGTAACAGGGAGGAGACACCGAGAAAATTAGAATCTATGCGGACCGCGTAGATTGCCACGGACGCCTGCAATGAGGTAGTCGCTCAAGAGGCAAGATGGACCGAAATGACACCTGTGTGGTCATGGAAGGAAAGGCAGCAGAAAGAGAAAAGAAACCAACCTTGAAACTCCTGGCCTCAGTGGCAGAAGTGCATCGCAAATGACGTACCACTAGCTCAACTGGAGGCTTTTAATCGGAATCAGCTGGGATTAGAGGACTGTCGCCCATTTAGTACGTATTATCCAACCAGGAGGTGGTTCCTTGCATGGCTGGAATAGTGGTGGTCGTTGTCGGGCGTCTCACTCACGACTCAATCAGGGAGCCTGCCCGTCGTGAATTGGGTGTAATTTCAGTTGACAGGCACTCACGCAGGTGTTGCTGTGCTTGGGACCCCGTTGGATGGTATTTGGCGTTTCGCAGCCGGAAGTGACGGATCCTGCGGAGAAGTAAACGGTTGATATCAGTCATAATAAATTAGATGCCAGAACTCTTGAGCATCGCTAATGCGAGGTGTCGAATTCCGTAGAAGTGGTTCGCGGTCCAAGGTCCACTCTGGCTTTCTTGCATGCACTTACGTCCAATGATTCGATGCTTCGTTTCTGGCCCGCTCCGGGTTTCTTGATAATCTTCTTCTTAGGTCGCTGAGGCCGAGTTTCTCCAGGCTGGAAGACGTCTTCAGGCAGGTCGAAGCTGATCCAAGAGTTAAAGTATGAACTCTTGCATGTTTGGTAAAAATACTTACTTGCGCACATGGGTGATAGCCAGGTCGTTGATTCCTGGCTGATATCCGGGCCAAGAGGTACAAGTCGACTTAAATATCTGGGCATCCGTCGAGATATCCAGAGACCGAGATTGACCTTCTCAAGTCAGTGGGATCACAAAGGGATATCGACCAACATACCTGGCTCCAATGGTTTCAGTTCCAGCCCGATGTAATACGTGGTGGTGTAAATGATTCGGTTCTCGCCATTGGCCTTGTTCTCCACAGTCTCTGCAACATCTCGTTTTTCGATCTGGCTGTCAGCCGCGGCCTGATGAGCAGCGTCGTTAATCTCATCAGTAGTCTCTGTCTTCTGTCCCTTATCTTGGTACTTGGTAGACCCGTTCTTCACAGCTTCTGTCTCCTCCTCACTATTGACGATATGAACCCTTTCAAATCCTTTGGGGAAAGGGTGGGACACCGCAATAGTCGATTTTCTGTCCAAAGCGCCGACCAAATGTCTGATCTTCGATTCAACAAGACCAGACCAGACCGCTTCGGCTTCCTTGGTTCTGCTTGATGCAGTGATACTCAAGTAATACTTATAGTCGGCTGTGAAGAACGAGTGTCGCGCGAACAGGTCATTCCAAGTGTTCTGCTTCAAGAAGATCTTATCTACGATATCACCACCTCGTTGCAGCTCGCGGAGGATAACGGTCTTGGTTGACATGGAGACGTTATGAGTGGCGCACATTGAAGGATAAGCAGGGGTAATGATAGGCATCAGATGAAATCGGTCGCCATGATAGATCTAAGCCCGGTCAGCGGTTACTCAAAAGCGCTAAGTAACCAGTCGAGATACCTACCTTCGGATTCCAAACTTTCATCTGGAGAGGGCCATCCTCGATTGGTTTCAATAGTACCGGCTGAGGCCAAGCCCACTTGTTCATTATCCGGAAAAATTTGCCAACAATCACCGACCCAGTCGCCTGAGGGTATAATTGACATACTCTGGCGACTAGCATAGCCCAAGCAACACCACCGGGGAAACCCACGATATTTGAATATATAGCCCTGCCTATGCAAAGTGCAGAAAGATTAGCCTAGTGGCCACTGCAAGAGTTATAGACGTCGCTCCTTACGTTGCGCCCAGAGCTTAATCGCACGCAGCGCAAGACGGAAAGTCTTCTGCTGAGGTACGAGCTCCAGAATCTCGTCAGTTACACGAGTTCCATTGAGCGATCGGACTTCCCTTTCATCTAAACCTCTAAGGTAGTCATTGTTCTTCAAATCAAGGTTAAGTGGGACTGAGGGAACGATCAGACGGGCAAAAATCAAGTCGATGCTAATACCGGACAATTCGAGTTTGATGATAGGAACGTAGGCATCTGGAACGGGTGTCATCTTTTCAATAGCCCCTTGTGGAGCCATCCTTTCAAGAACAGGGGGAAAGTCTGAAAAGAAATCATCGATGATAACATGCTTCGGTCCGACAATCAAAGTATCGATATCCGACCCTGCCACACAGCGCAATTAATACTAGGAGAACAATATGACGATCAAAGCCCACTGGTGGCTCACCAGGTCCGTAAACCCCTAGACGATAACTTCCATAGGTAAATATCTTTCCCCCTGCTGCCTCTACTGCAGCAGGAGATAGTCCCTTCTTTCGGCTGACGACTTTGACGAACTCGACCGTGACACGTTGTATGAGCTGAAGCGCGATCTTCCTGTATAGCGAAAGTAATGAGCGCTCATGTCGAACATCGTCAAAGACTCGCGATCGCCTTACCTTTGCTCGGTCTCTGTAGGGCTTTCGAAATTGTTTTGTAGCTTCAGTTCAGATACTAGGTCGTCATTTGCAGCAAGTTCATCTGGGGTAGGAAGAACTGTAGAAATGGGAGGAGTGACTCCCCATTGGCGAACTGGTGGTGTGGCCATAATGACTATCGAACTAGAGACACAGAATCATGCGGCGCTTTAAGTCTCGGAAAGCGGAGATAAAAGACAGAGGATTTATCAAAGAACGTAAGTCTGTCAGAGATGGGAAAACAAAGGAAACGCGGTACTCAGTGGTCACCAGGCTAGGGGGGGGGGGGAAGGGGAGAATTAAAGTGAAGGGAAGTTAAAGGGAGAAAGGCAAACGATAGAGCCGAATGATTAATGAGAGGCTGATCAAGTCAGCGATCGGAGTTGGAAGAGTCTCAAAGCTTTATCAGCGCCACAGCTGGTCAACTGACTCAGCATTCACCTAAACATGTCACGTGCTACTATCATATTTCCAAAATGCTTACAACCGCCAATCAAAGTTTGTCCAACACACATCAAATACAGACTATACCTTACCAACTAAATACTGTCGCCTAACACCCCCTAAATCCTTCAAGGAAATCCCTATGACAGTGTAGATTGATGCCCCAATCGGTCACAATGGTGCTTTTGATTTCACCCCTAGAAAATGTGACAGTTGCTTGTCAATCCATTCAACATCATTCTTATTATCACCGGGGCCCCCGGCCCAGTCTGCAAGTAAAACAGTCAGCACTAATCCTTCTGCAGCATGATAAGGTTACACTTACGACCCCAAATGGAGGGGATGACTTGAAGGGTACCAATCCCCGGCCTCATACATTCAACCTCATACTCTGAGTCTTCCGGCCTATGACAGTTGGCTGTCAGCGGGATTCCGAGCTAGGGAGACATCACTTACGGAAAATAAAGATCCGTTTTTCCTGGTAGTACCAGTGTCTTTGCTTTTATTGCGCCCATAGCCTTTTCAAAGTCGCCATTGTATGGCTCTTGGTTGCTCACGTTTCCTTGCTGCCATGTCTGCAGCATAGCCAGCATATTTTCAGGGTCTAGGCCAGCTGTATCAGTACGAGATATATCACTGATGGAACCAGAAATGGGCTATTTACCTTTGGAGAGAGCCCACCTCTCCCAGAAACCTTGCATGAAGTCCTCCAGACTTTTATAGCCGAGCACACTCTCATACAGCCTTTCTCTGTAGAAAGCTTGGCTAAACCCCCTATACGAGAAAGAACCGTCAGAATTCGTCACCACTTTAAACAACGTATTTTCAGTACCCACCAGCCTGCATAAACCCTGCCCAAGGCTTTCAAGCCAATTTCTCTTTCCTGGGCGTTCCATGTTCTTGAAGCTGGTCCAGAGCGGGTCTCTCGCAAAACCGCAGAAGAAGTGTGCTTTGCTGCTAACAGCGCACCTTTCACCCCCTCCAAGAATACTTGGTTATGCACGGAGGTCCTTGCTGCCCCGCAGAATGGGATCACCAAATCCATGAAGTCCGGGTACTGTGTTGCCCACTGATAGCTTTGGGCTGCACCCATTGACCATCCGACCACGGCGCGCAGATGCGTTATGCCCAAGTGCCGTGTGACCAGCGTATATTGGGCGCGCACGTTGTCGTAGAAGGCGCATTTCGGAAATGGATCGGAAGCGGAATAGTTGGACGGAGAGGTTGACTGGCCGTTCCCAAAGAGCGCGGGGATAATAATGAAGTACTCCTTCGGACTGAGCGTCTTGTCCTCTCCGATCAACCAGAAATTATCCGAGATCACTAGATGTAGGACAGGTTCTATCAGTACCCTTACTGAAACCTGTATGTTCTGATACGTACATCCGGAAAACCATGTGGGGTAAATGATAGCCGGTGACTTGGGATCGCCAAATGTCTTGTAAGCAATATGCGCATTGGCAAGCTTCTCTCCACTCTGAAGCTCCCAATCCCCAAGCTTGAAGGTTTTAAAGTCCTGCTGCTGGGTCATTTTAGATGTTCAGTCAGTGATGATGCAGTGGGCGATAATCGGAGTGGGTGTTGCTTGACGATAAGAGGGGTAGAAAGCTAATTACTGAAGCATAGATACTCTTCTTATGATAAGACTCGTACTGGAGGAGATAATGCGCCTCATTTATACCTACCGGACACAGGTATCCCATTCCATCCTGCTTATCTATGATTGGGGGAATCGCCGAAACTGACAAATGATAATTAAACACTAGTAGAGAGTTTCTGACTCTTTTCCAGTCACATCGCCCTCTGACTGACCGATGTGATGGGATAGCGATGGGATGGTGCGGAGAAGGGTGTAACGTCGCAGCCAAACCTCATTTCAATGCTTTCCGAGCAGTGCTGGAGTGCACATTTTACATAAACTATACGCTGAGGATCAAGCGTACATAAATCCTTCACTACATTCGGGATAATTGACTCGTCATTTCAAAAATGAGTTTCAATTTTAGCATCAATTACTCCGTACTCGGTTCTAGTCCAAGCACTGCCTCCAATTTCCCCAACGTGAGTGCGATGCGGGGTCAATTTCGGGTGCTGACAAACTATCGGCCCGAGAGTCGGTAGATAAGCCTAGTTTCCACGCACTCTGTCGAGGATTCCAGTAGACAGGGACGTGGAACTTGGAGAATAGTACTCAGTCTGATCTGTGGAATTATACTACGGTGAATGTTCAAGTGAGAAAGCCGCAAATCTGCTCAATGAGAGCAGCTTGATAAGGTCAACCTACTGTTGTAAATGATCCTACATGTATCGCACTCTTATGAGAAGTATCTTGAGGATATCTAGTAAGCAAATCTATAAGTCATCGTAAGTTTTCTACTACTCGAAAAGGTGTCAGAAATCTAGGCACAGTGCATGTCACACAAGTCGCAATAGTTGATGGCACTAACGAGAACATAGTGGGAGCGAAAAGAGGCTGCACAACTTCAAGCCTACCCCTACGCCTCAGTGTCGCCGTCTATTCAGTATGACGTCGGCGTTTTTTAAAGTCGGGGATGAGTTCGAGAAGATCCAGGCTGCTCGACCGGATTTCAGGCGTGATGCAGAGGTCACTTTCTCAAAGCCTCCTAAGCCAGACTGGAAGCAGGGTGAGGGCGCGAATGATGGCGGCGAGAGTTTAAAGAAGGGCCATGTTGAAATTGATCCCCACGAGGAAGGGAGACCGGTCGCATCGAACTACAAGATCTTGATCTCGGGGATGGTTCCTAGGCCAATAGCACTTATCAGTACTAAATCGAAGGATGGCAAGTCTGCCAACTTAGCGCCTTTCAGTTATTCACAGGTCATCAACCATGATCCTCCCCTTTTTGTTGTCGGATTTGTTAGGTCGCTAGAGAAAGCCAAAGACACGCTGAAGAACCTCGCCGAGACGGAAGAATGCGTGATAAACATCATTTCCGAACATTTCGTGGAGGCAGCCAATGCGACTGCGATTAACGCTCCGTATGGCGTTTCCGAATGGGAGGTATCTGGATTACACCAAGCGCCTAGCTCGGTTGTCCAACCAGCACGCGTGCAAGAATCAATTTTATCTATCGAAGGCAAACTCGTTGAAACTAAGGAATTTGAGAGCAGAATGACACCCGGAAAGAAAACCGGAGTTTTGGCAATCGTTGAGGGTGTCCGATTTTGGGCAAGAGAGGACGCTATCAATGAGGACAGGAGCGTTATCGATTTGAAGGTCTTGAAGCCCATCAGTCGACTGGGAGGGATTCAATACGGGCGAACCACGGATGCGATCGAGATCCCTAGACCACAATTTTAGATATGGCAGAGCTGTGCCCGACAGATTTATCATGTATTATAAATAGAATCGTCAGTCACGATAGACAGCCGAGAAGTTAAAAAATTGGCAGAGATTGTATTTGCTGAATTTATCCTAGGGGTATGTAACGAGTCGTTTCTATAGCACTAGCCCAATGTGAAAGACATGTTACCTGTTTAGAAATAGTATGTAGATAATTTCGAGGGACTTTCTCGAGGCCAAGTCTGATAATCCACGATAACTTTCCTCAGATTTCATCTAAAGGCAAGAAAACCTGGAATACTGGAATTAATGCCTGTGGGTTGGAGCTGACGCCTGTTTTAGGCGGGATTTGGTGAATGATCGGATCGGAGTTGACACCGAAGGTCGGTTGACATTTGCGATACGTGGGTCTATTTTTGGTCTGGGAGACGTTGAGTGGACGAGACCGACAGTGGATTGCCCCAAACAATCCACTGTCTCGGGGACTCCGGACGGAAAGGACTCCCCAATCCCCAGAGTCCAGACTCCAGCTTTATATGCGATGGTCCGTCCAGTTCTTGAGGCGGTTAAATTGGATAAAGAATATCCTTCTCACCCGAAGACGAACACCTGCAGGAACCGACCCATAACCGTGGGATTCATCCAGTTAATAGAGTTACACTTAAAATTTTCTTTGTTGCTTCATACGTGGCAAGGTTAAGATCTTCGTGGGATGCAGCTCTTGACACTGTAGCTCGAATACAGGTCCCGAGTATGTACTCTGTAGACCGTATGTTGGAGCATGTCACATGAGTATCACGGGGCCCAATCCTTTGGTTGGGGCCGGAATAGCGCCGATAGTCAGTCGCGTGGATGTAAGAAATTTTCTTAAGCTTCCTTTGTGTACATTTGTGTGGTTTTAATAATTATGACAACAAATGTAAAATATGTAATTTAGCTGTAAAGAACCCTGGGTCATGCGGAGGAATTCCAGAAGCCTGAACGTTAAACAAAGAACATAGATCTGGGCGGTCAGGCCAAAACTAGGTATTTTTCTTTACGGATCATTGATCTCACCATTGGTGAGTCCAGGTGGTCAGTCGATCCCAGGTAGTGCCTAAGCACTTCATTTCTAGGCACTAAGGTACTACCTTAAGTAACCATACCATACAACTCCAGTGCGATAGCTGGTGGTTAAACCAACTGCCGCCGTCCAGTTGGCCCCTATCACCAATTACCGCTAAAACAAAGCAGCACAAAAGAAAAAAGAAAAAGAAAGAAGAAAAATACATAATAGTAATACGATACATATCACACGCTCCCCTCACCACCCACATTATTTCCACGCTAACCCGCGATCTTACTGCCGGGAACAACGTGGGATTCCACCCATTGTCCATGGATTTTTCTCTTTACCTGGTGCCTCTTCCGAAAGATATTCCGTATCGCCGTTTCTCCCGTTTGTTATCTTCAGCTTTTGCGACTCCCCCGGACAGCGTTACCGGGGACGTACGATTGCTATAGAGTGAGGAAGAAGCAAGTGCCCAATGTGTGGTGACCACGGATGATCACTTGCTCGCAATGAGCCACCCTTCTCCCCAGAAGAACGGCGGCAATAATGTTCCCCCTCCAAGGCAGATTCGCTTTGTCTCAACTGATGGACAGCCTCAGACTAAACGACGTCGAGTCAACGCGGCGTAAGCCTGTCCCTGTGAACCTTCGTCCAATGTCGCCTCCCTGCGATGCTGACTCAAGCTCCTTCCGAACAGATGTCGGACGTGTCGCAAGCGCAAAATACGATGCTCGGGTGAACAACCAGGTGCGTGGACAAGACTACCATGAAATACTATTCAGTTTACTGATGGAAGGTTCGGCTAGTGTGCAAAACATGTTCCGATTATAATCACATATGCTTAGGGTACAACGAGCCGTCTACTCATACTCGATCGCAATCCGATGTCGCATCACGCAACCCTACCATCCCTCCTCTACTGGGACCCAGTGATAGTTCCAGTACGGCGGTAAAAGTCGAGAGTCGTTCCCCAGATTCTCCCCCGCAGGCCACAATACCACCCAGCGATGATCATCTGGACAAGCCGTCCGGGGTATCTAAGCCGTTCGAATCGAAAGACGCCTCCTTGACAAGGGAAACATCTTTGAGGATGACGAAGGACTCTGAGCAGCACACTATAGGGGAAAGTCCAGAGAGTAGTATGTTGCGCATAAACCTCAAGACTAGCTTTAGGTACTTACCGCAGTCTTACCTTAACAGGTCGTACCTCTTTGAGCTCTACCGCCCGCACCCATGTTCCCTACTTCAGGTACTTCGGGCCAACCGCTATTGTTCCTGGTTTCAAACAGATGGTGCGAGTGCCCCTCCGATCTATTACGATAAACGCTCTTGTACTAACCTCCATTTAGGTTGTCCAAGTTAGAGGCTCGCGCAAGAGTAATCCATCGCTATCCTCAGGTCAGTAGCACTTTATCTTTCACATCTTCTCAGTCGACCCGCTGGACCTTGTTGATGCCTTGCTGCTCTCTTATTACAACGCATATTGATTGATATCTCGGCACCTATAGAGTCATTGTCCCCTCTGCGAAGCCCAAAGTTTTCGGATCTTGGGGTTGGTCGCCTAAATCCAATCGCTGATAACCGCGACAATCGTGATGCAAACACCATTCCTTTTTATGACCGGGACGATTCCTTGTCTGTCAGCAATTTGGTGACACACCTTTGTGATCTCTTTTTCGTGCATTTGGGATGCAATTTCCCTTTCCTCCAACGTGAAAGGTTTCTCCGTGACCTTAAGGACAAAAAGGTCGACACTATGCTCGTAGATGCTGTCTGTGCCTTATCCGCGCGATTCTCTCCTCATCCTCTATTGAGTCCACCCCAAGCTCCGCCTATTGATGGTTCAGAACCTAAGGTTGATGTGAGGAAGTCAGACCGCGGCCAACCATTTGCCCATAGAGCAATGGGCGCACTCGTCGACTCTTTATCATGCCCTACGTTATCTGTTGTCCAGGCATGTCTGTTGCTAGCCTACGAGGAATTTGGATCAAATCACGACAGTGGCCTCTGGATGTATTTAGGCATCTCTATTCGCATGGCCCAGGATCTTGGGATGCAAAAACTGCAGGGGCTAAAATATAACTATGGCCAAAGTGGTGTGACACCAAATGCAGTTGTGACGGGGCAGGCTGGGAAGCTGAGAGAAGAACAGTACGATGACCCTCAAAACTCTCAAAGCATGATGGATGATGCACAAGACAGCGAAATCCAACGTGCTTGGGAGCGAGAGAGGGTTGACACTTTTTGGAGTATATTCTTTCTTGATCGAGTTATCTCATCCGGGACAGGACGGCCGGTAACCTTACGTGACGAGGACATAGAGTTGTGTTTTCCCCTGCAATCAGAGTCTCTGCTGCCTAACGGTTGGCCTGCGCCCTTTCCGCCGCTTATTCGCATTATACATCTCTATGGCAGAGTTACGGATCTCATTAATGGTATTCAGGATGTGAATCATGTCACCACAGACACCTTGAAAAGATTGGCCGGGATGGAAAGTGATCTTACCGGCATATACCAGCGTTTATCGCCGAGGCTTCATTTCAACGCGGCCAACTTTCAAGCATATGTAAAGGCGAAAGAAGGAACGAATTTCATTCTCCTCCATTTCTGGTTTCACACTCTGATCGTCCTCCTTCACCAACCAACTCTTTTGAATTCTTTTGGGGGCTCTATACAGCACCTCTATCCGAACAGCAGGGAGTTATCGATGTCTTCGGCTAAAACAATTGCGGATATATTGTCTTTCTCTGAGCTTGTTGATGGGAAAAGCTTCATTGGCAATCCTTTTACCAGCCAGCCGATGTATATTGCTGCATGTGCTTTCCTCATGGAGAGCACATATTATTCTTCACCGTCCTCGAGGCCTGGCTCCCCTCCCTGTCAGCCTCTGTTGGCAAACCAGACTAGTGGCTTCGTGATGCCAAATCTGGACCCATCAAGTGGAACAGAGCGAAAACCAACTGCTAAGCACATTCTTCTCTCCTCTGCTGCAAAGGAAAATTATCAACGGTGCTATAAAGCGTTGAAGGCACTTGAGACTTACTGGGAGGGAACCAAATATATACTTACTGTTCTCGACCAAAAGGCCAAGGGAATTGTCGATCCTCTCTTGTACACCGAGGAAGAGATGGAAGGTACGGCTGGGCCTCCCTCCCTTCAGCCTTTTGCCACGCCAGGCTGGCGACAGCCAAGTACTTCAGTGGGTGTTACTGGCGGCTCCGACGAGTCAGTTACAGGCTCGGAGGCTCGGTCACCAAGAATCGATCCTAGTCAAGGTGGGCAGTTTACTCTTTTTTAACACTCTTATCCCTCTTCTGTATTAAGACTTGAACTTCAACAATATCTCGGCTGACTTAGTCTTTCTTTCAAGCTATCGGGTGGGCTTTGACTGGAGCAACCAACTCTTCACAGCCGAATTTAAGCGTGTTGTATCAAATGCCTGCTGCCCAGCCGGATTCTGCCCCTAATAAGCCCGCCTATTCATCTCAGTATAGCCATAGCTACCCCAGTTTACCGATGCAGTCCAGTACTGGTGCGAACTCGGGTTCTTACTCCCAATCACTTGAGCCTTCCAGAACAACAACCGCCACGTCAGGCTCGCCAATCACAGCTGGGCCTGGAAAATATTCACCACTTGCCTCCTCCGGACGCGCTTCAACATCAGATGCGAGCCTTCTTTTGGGCCTGAACACATCCTATTCGACTTCTGCCCCTCGTCCTCCACATTCTCATCCCGCCTACAACCCAAGTCTTACCGCTTCTTCGTCCCGACTAGATGCAGAAACCTCCGCCTATAGCTACAATGCCACGTCTGGTGGCAACGGGCAGCCAGCGGGTAGCACCCACATAGTTTCCAGACCCTCACAAATGCACGGAGCTGGCCCCCATGTGGGGGACGTATTCATTGAAAGCCAGGATATCGACATGGCTTCTCTTCAGCAACAAGACCAGTTCCCATTCACCTTCAGTGGGGAGATCCTCCCTTGGCTGGAGTACCTTCCGCAAGATGTCCTCAACTATTTTGGCGATCATCCTAACTACCCCTCTCTGATGAATCCTGATGACGGTCCTTCACGGCCGCCACATTGAAATCCATTGTCTTTGTAATACCCTTACCACGGTGTCCACGTGTCATGCTCAACGATTCTTCGTCTTTTGTCATGATTGGGAAAGGGTTTTCGGCGTCTAGGATTATTGGGTATCACTTGTTATATAACTTAGAGCAAGCGCGCGCTTTTCTTCTGGTTTTCTCATACTTTTTCTCTGACAGTTTGCATGGAACAAGCGTCTATTTGTGAGGGAAGCATTCGTCTATATTCTAGGCGTTTTATGCCTGGAAATTCAATTGTATTGTGTGTCGAAGTATGTTCCGTGCATCTATCCAGATGCCATGTGTCATAATACCATACAGATACGCTGTACTATTTTTTTGCATTGATCAAAAAGAAGAAAAATAGCAGAAAAGGGTGGAAAAATTCTGTGATCGAATGTATCTACAAAATGGGATATACTTCATTTTGGGGTATGTAAATGTCAAAGTGAAGATAAGATTAAAATGATTCCTTTCACTAAAGTCAACGGTTGCCCCGCACGACAAAGGCGGTGAACCCAACATCAACACAGTGAAGGCATGACCATCATCAATCAGCATTCGTTATAACCTCAAACTTCTATTCTTTGTTCTAGACAGAGTATCCCATACATATCATAGCCTTTAATTGCCATAGTCGTGTGGACACTGGCGCACAGATTCTTACTCAAATTTCCTTCCAACCCACAACTAACATTACACTACGACCAAAGATCCACTACCCTACATTCCGGTGGAGCCATTTGTTGTCTACCGCAGTGTTGGATAAGGAAAAGCAACATTCCGGGTCTCCATTCCTATACTAGATCTTTTTTTCCCTTGGCAGTAGCGAAAATTCAATGGAGGAGCGAACCCATCCCTCTCATTTGATTGAATTCACAGCTTCGCTGCAAGAGCAATCTGACCTTTGTTTGTACAGTCCAACCAATGTACAGCCTTCGACGGTAGGAACAGCCGACCATCCTCACCGATTCTTAGACCATGATGAGGCCGGCGCCGCACATGGAGATATACACGCTCTAGCCCAGGACTGTGGGTACAATTCCTCGGCATCGTCGACGGAGCGATCATCTAGCGACTTTCTGGACAGAAATCTGGATTATGAGGAGCTACGGGGTGTGAATTCTAGAGCATCCAGTCGTTCTTCGATTTCTTCGATTCCTGCCTCAGTCCTTGCCAATTCTATCGACGAGGCCAAATCAGCAGTCGTATGTAGACCATATCAAGATATGATTTCGCATCCCTGGGACGAGCATAACGACAACGAGCACGAGGAGATGGGAGAACAGTTGAGACTGGTACCTACTATTCGGAAGCAGCGCAATGCCTTTCGAAAATCTAGCTCAGTTAGAGCAATGCAGATGCACACTGAGGATGAGGGTGACGGCGAGTACTTGACGCCACCAAAACGAAGGGGAGCGCATCGCATGTCGGATGGTCCATTGCTGACCAAGCAATCTCCGTGTTACTCACCCACTGGAATTGTGGCCAAGCAGACAACCAAAAAGGAATATCCTCTCGTGCTACTACATTGCACCTTGCTCCCTCCATCACTCCCCATACCAGGGATAGTGGGCTATCCAGACCAGAAGATTCTGAGGGAGGTACTGCCAGCGGAGTACTGGAAGCGGTGGAAGCTGCTAGAGGACAAGATTGGCTCTGTCGTGCTTCGGGAGCGGGGTGTGCTTATCTCACATCCGGAGGATATGTATGATCTTCTGGAAGAGCGGCTTTTGGAAAGTTTGGAGTTGCAGCGCCCGAGGTTTGACCATGGACACTTTTTGGGCCATGAAGGAACTGATGCAGACAGAGAAGATCAATCTATGGCGGAGGAGAGCGCAACAGACGACGAACAAGGGGAGCAGTGCCCGGATTGTGGCGGGCACGTTATTCGACACGGCGATACTGGCCGAAAGTGGGAGATCAGGGTTTTTGCAGCCAATGGGTTGATGAGAGCTGGAGCATGGGCTGCAGCTTGGAAAGAAATGGAGAAGGTTGATGTGGAAGTTGGTCTCTGGCTTCCATCTGAAGTGAGAAGAGAACTGGAGAAACGATTGTTAGAGGACAAGGCGCCCCATGCTGTTAACCAACTTCAAGCGCCACAGGTACAGGAGCCTGTCAATGACATAGCCCCCAAAGCCCGTCACAATGATGCATTTCATTCTCGGATTCCTTCTACCTCTACAAACAACACGCCTAAACTTTTCGCCGCTCAGAGGGTAGAAAGACCTTCATTGCCATCAGCTTCAAAGATGGCCACACTTAACGAACATCTGGAACCTGCCAGACCGAAGTATACTCGAAGCCCAGCAGCAGAAATCGAACTTCAGACCCTTTTGGTGAACTATATCCGGGTATTGGCCAGTGACCGGCGCAACGTTGCAATCGCACTTCTTAGCATCTTGGTGGTTTTCTTTGCCATGAACACCGGACACTCAGCGACTACGTCGTATTTGCAACAGTTTCCTCCAGATATGTTGGAGACGATACCCCGGCCGACTGTGTCTCTCATGCAATACTCATCAGCAGTCTGGGAAAAGCCTACAGGCAGCGTACAAGAAAGATTGGAGACGTCAAGAGTACAAGTTGCTGCAGATTATTCCGCGCACCATGATCCGTCACCAGTGCCCAGCCAACTAATGAGTTCCAATAATAACATCGAGTACGGTGAAGCTTCCGAAGTGGATCTTGCCAAGTCAAAAATGTCATCATATGGGGCCAACCCCGAAAAGACGACATCCTCCGCCTCAATGCGGCCAATTAATCCAATAGTTCAGGAGCCACAGGCAGGCCCTATGGAATTGAGTGAAGAAGTAGTGGACCCAACGGGCAAAGTCTTCAGGAAGGAGGCTAGCGAAGAATCAACAGCTTTGTTGGTGATATGATTTGCACGTCGAGGACCCGACTGACGACCGATATGACATGATTAATTAATTATTTTTTCTTTCTTTCTTTCTAATGCCTCATTGTGTTTCGGAAATGAGATAATGATAGCTCAGAACAGGATATAACGTTCTACCTACGGATAGCATGTATTGGTGTTTGATCTTCTTTTCTTTTTCTTTTTTATCCCTTTTTTTGTTTGTTTACTTTCTGCATTCATATTTCCGGAGTGGAGCCAATTTCTGCAAGGTGCATGATCTATCGACCCTCCTCTCAATATATTTCCAGTTTCAGAAGTACTTTTCACTATTATCGACTATAGACCCAGCCACCCGGAATTGTTTCTGGTGCTCAAGACTTTAACGGCCATTGATTACTTGACAGATCACCCCAAAGCTACTCGCGCGGTTTTAGCCTACATCTGAGGTGCTTTCACCGCCTCGAGCTCTTCATATGAGCAAGTTGGAACAGATCACCTCAATGCTTTGACCGCTTCGGTGTTTAGGGAGCGTCGGCTATTCTCTTGTCTATCTTAGTCTCTTAATGCAACGCATTGCTACCTTTTCGGCCAGATGCATGTATACTATTACATCTATCCTATTTGGTCCGCTAATCGGAGCAAACATACAGCGGCAAGATGCTGCCAGGCACGGTTGACAATGATAGTTGTTGCGTAAAACTTTTAAACTGCATATGACTACTCTCCCGTCCAGCTCTATATCCTAGAGTTTCATTTCCTTTTCGAACTCGTTGACGGGCATGAGCCTACCGTTATTGACATCGACTATCCCTTGCATTTCAGTCCCTGTTGCCACGGTCCTTCGTTGACCTCTTCGCCGTTCAAGGTTGATGGCTCAACTGATGGGAGGTTCAGTGTTTGCATATAAAACGGCCTCGTTTCAGATGGAATAATGGGGCCGACAATTCGCAAAAGGAGCTCAAGACCATCCGGATGAGCTCCTTGATTCTGTACGCCCGTTGAAAATTTCTTTGTGACTATTCTTTCGTGTTTTGCACATGTTTCTCCATTCCGATAATATCAATTTGCCATGACTTCTTTCCAGAGCAGGCTGGGCTTCCTGGTTTTTGTGTGCCTCGTTCAATGGGTATCGTGTAAGGTTGTTCAATTCGATCTCAACCTAACATGGGAGGACCATGAAGTGGCTGGATTCACGCGGAGGATGATTCTCAGCAACGGGCAATTTCCCAGTCCTACCTTGCGACTGAGACAAGGTGACACGGTTGAGTTTCTGGTTAACAATTCAATGCCCTTCGGGGCAACAGTCCATTTCCACGGTAGCATCTTCATATATTCGCCGCTGAAGCTGGGGCTGACTTTTCCTATCAGGTATTGAGCAACGTGGTACGCCATGGTCTGATGGTGTTCCAGGACTTTCCCAAAGGCCAATTGCCCCCGGCGATCAGTTTATTTATAAGTGGACGGCGACGCATTACGGAATCTATCTGTATCATGCTCATACTAGAGGTCAAATTGAGGATGGATTGTATGGTGCTATATACATTCAACCGGATGACGCTGTGGAAAAGCCATTTGATTTGATCACCGACGACCCCAATGAGCTACAGGCTATCCGGAAGGCGGAGAGGGAGACCACGCCAATTATTCTTTCTGACTGGCGTCGTTTGACGTCAGAAGAGATCTGGCAGGCTCAAGTAGCCTCCGGAGTTGAGAACTTTTGTGCCAATGCGGTTTTGATCAATGGGAAAGGCTCTGTGTTCTGCTTGCCCCAAGATCGCATTAATACACTCACCACACCGGCCCGGAAACAGGCTTTGGGCAATAGGACGTATACTGATATCGGGTAAGATATGTCTTGTTATCCCGCAATGTTTTATTCTTTCGCTTTCAGAAATGTTGCTTTATATGCTGATGAATGTCAGATGTTTGCCTCCAAATGACCCTCGGAAAGCCAGCTTAACACCAAAGAGTTTCCTTCAAGGATGTATGCCCAGTGAAGGCCCGGCTGAGATATTCGAGGTAGACCAGACTTCACGATACAGAAGCTTCGACCTGATCAACATAGCCGGCAGTTTAGAGCTAGCCTTTTCCATCGACCAGCATTCATTGTATGTCTATGCGGTCGATGGGCGTTATGTAGAGCCTCTCCACGTTGATGCGATTACTGTCAATATCGGAACCCGATACTCCGTTTTGGTGAAATTAGACCAGCCGGCCGGTGATTACACAGTCCGCGCCGTCAACCAGGGAGCAAACCAGCTCATCAACGGTACAGGCATCATGGCATACAAAACCTCTACTCATATGCAGAAGAAGCCTTCCCAACCATGGATTTCTGAAGCTGGCACCAATGCCACCGCGGATACAATGTTTTTGGATGAGGCGAGTGTCGTTCCCTTTCCGTTAGAAGTTCCTTCTACGTCCGTGAACCGGACATACATCCTGAACGTCAATCATATCGGCGATACATATCGTTGGACGTTGGGCAATCACAGCTTCCCACTATCAAACGAAGAGGCGACTCCATTGCTATTCAACCGCAGCTCCATTCCTGCAAAATACATGATCACCACCATGAACAATACCTGGGTGGACTTAATCATCAATATGACTACGGCAGGGCAACCTCCTCATCCCATCCACAAGCATTCAAATAAATATTTCGTGATTGGCTCCGGAACGGGTGCTTTCACCTACTCTTCGGTCGCTGAGGCTACGCAGTACATTCCTGAACGCTTTAACTTCCGGACTCCACAGATGAGAGATACGTTCCCTAGTCCACCTGCGGGCTCTGGCCCATCGTGGCTTGCTATCCGATATCATGTAGTCAACCCAGGGCCTTTTCTACTGCATTGCCATATTCAGCCTCACTTGAGTGGTGGGATGGCGTTGGCGATATTAGACGGCGTTGATGCTTGGCCCCATGTTCCAGAGGGATATGAACTACCAGCAGTAGCGACTTGATTGAACGATGTAGGATGTGGATATGCTTGTGTACACTATTTATGAACTATGTAGTAATTGTAGTAATTGTGAGGACCTCTAGTGAAGAAATATTCTACCATGCTAAATAGATTCAGTAATGTAATTCGCATAGGTGTTTACGATGCTATTGAATGCATGAATCAGCTCTCTCCCTTTTTCTTTCTTTCATTTGTTGGTTATTATTGTTCCTGTTGTCGCTGATCGCCTACTTCGAACGTCTTCAAAACCCAGAAACTGCATTTTGGTTCACCTTTCCAAAGATGCTTGCCTTCTTCCACGCTAACACCAATACTACGACAAACGGAAACGAAAGATCTCTGCGTAGTTCTTAGTATTGACTCATTCAAGGCATATGTGGAACTCATGTATATCGCAGAACGGTATCTTAGAACCATAGAGACACCAAAGGGTGAATAATACTACCGAAAGACGTAAGCTTCACCTGAATACATTCATCTCCGCCTAATGCCAACCATACATTCCCTCAGGCATTACTCCTTTCACAAGACGTGAATAAGAACACGACCTATTTCTTGGGATGAGCTTTATGGAAACCTTCCATATTGGTCTTGCAATGGAAAGCGAATTTTCGCGATGAGAGCGACATTCAGGTTGTACTGCACTCCTTATAGGCCTGGTTGGGGGTGAAGTCATGTTAATGCGATGGAAATATCCACGGGTGACTTCTGGTTCTCCGATCAAGGGGAGAGATCTGGGATCATTCTAGTTTCTGGAGGTGTGACTCCCCATCGTTTATTGTCCCTTGCTGGGAATAATGAACTACTACCTTAATGGTCAGAGCTGTATCTGTGCTTTTGATATCAGCCATACAGGGTAATGATGGGAGAAGGTGACGTCAATCTACTTAGTTATAGCATATCATTTCTTCTTTTTTTTCTTTTTCTTTTTTGTGCCTTTTTTCAATTTTTGATCTAGCAGACTACCTATATAGCGTACGATAACTAACTGGATATCATATTTCATTCAGCAACAAAACAAGATCAGGGCTGAGACAATCATGTGAATCTGCATAAAAACTACTCTGGATAACATAACATAGTTCCCAAAGCGGAAGCGCTTTTTAAGTCATTAGTCACAAATTCCCGACTCCACCGCTTTATCCCCGATCGGTCTTCGGCCCGAGACACCCCTCCAAGAAACCCAAACCCATCAATCACTTCTTCATACCATCCCCAACAAAACCCCAATAGCAAAGAGAACGGAAAAGAAAAGATAAAACATATACAAAATGGGTCCTAAGAAGAGCGGCGAGAACTCTAAGAAGGCGGCCGGAAATGCCCGTGTACGTGAATTCCTTCCCTTCCAATCTGATAGTGTCATCGGATCTGATAAATCTGAGCTTTACCTGTGCCCCGCCCCCGCCACACGGCGAGAGAGCACACGACAAGCTGAGTGTAACCATGTATTCACTGACAAGTCTGAGCTTGGAATAGAAAGCGGAAGCGGCTGCCGCCAAGAAGGCTGTTGAGGACTCGAAGCGTGCAGCTGAGGAGGATAAGCAGTGGGCGAAGGGTGCTAAGGGTGCTTCTAAGAAGTGAGTGTGGAATTCTCTTTTCGACCGTGCAAAACCTAGAAGGGAAGCCTTCAAATACTCGATATGATCTATCCGCTGGTAGGAACAGCGCGCTAATGAAGTTGCAAACAATCAGGGAAGCAGAGGAAGCCAAGAAAGCCGAAGCAGCGCGGAAGAAGGCAGAGCGTGACGCCCAACTCGCCGCCGAGGAAGCCTCCCAACCCTCCAAGCCGAAGGGCAAGTCGAACCAGCCGGTCAAGAAGTCCCGCGGATTAGATCTCAGCCAGCTGGATGATCAGCCCGCGTCTCGCAAGGGAGCTGCACTCAATGCATCGGGTATCGATAATGCCCTGGACGCCCTGTCGCTGACGGGCAAGGATTCGTCAAAGATCGATCGCCATCCGGAGAGACGTTACAAGGCTGCTTATGCGGCGTATGAGGCGCGGAGAATGCCGGAGGTGGAGCAGGAAACCCCTGGCCTGCGGAGACAACAGCGTATTGAGCTCATCAAGAAGGAATTTGAGAAGAGTGACGAGAATCCCTTCAACCAGGCGCATGTTGCTTTCGATGCATCAAAAGAAGAGATCGCTGCTGTTCGCGATGCGGAGAAGAAGAAGGTGGAGGCCAGACTGACGAAATAATCTCGTTTTCGTTTCTTACTTCCTTCCATTCAATGGGATTTTTGGCATATTCCTTTCAACGGGGCGGCACTCGGCTCGGCGCTTTTCTTTAATACTGGGCGCTTAAGATGAGTGGTGTGGTCTCGATATACCCGGATTTGGCTTTTTGGTTTCACGGTGAGTCTATGACGGTTAGACGGACATAGATGGGAGAATGCCATGTCTAAAATACCTCACCGTGCATGGTGATTGATATTCTTATGGTGATGATTGATGTCAAATAGTATAGCTTGTCTAGCGATAAGAAAAAAGCATATTCTATACCTCAAGCGATAGCAGGATTAATAACCAGAATCGTTGTCATAAAGTATTCAATATCTGACAGGCCAATCAATCGCTGCCAGAAAATGGTATCATGCAATCTAATATCCAATACAGAAAAAAGAAATAAACCAAGACGGGTCATCCAAAACCAGATGTGCTTTTATCACATAACTGCCCGGACATCCCACACATACACACTCTCGTCCCATCCCACACTGGCACACCAGCCCTCGCTTCCAAACAAACACCAGTCTATTCCGGTTACAAATTCTGTATGTCGGGCCATTCGGCCTAGCTCCGCTCCCATTACTGGATTAGGACCCGCCCGCATCGAGTCGACATCTCCAATGACCCCTGGGGGAGACTGATCGCTCCATGCACGACAGGTCATGTCGTAGCTTGCACTAAGGAGAACGTTAGAGAGGTGTGGTGACCAAGAGACCTTGCGAATGGCATAGTCATGCCCGACCATGACGGTTTGTGGGCCTTGCTGCGGGGCACGGATGTCGAACGTGCGGATCGTCCGGTCGACGCCGGCAGTAGCCAGGATAGACGGCCGATATTTATTCCAGTCGTGCGTCAGAGCTTCCGAAGGGGGACAGGCAGCCGGCGGGACTCCCGGTTGTGCGGGAATTGGCGATACTGGGGCCGCATGGATTGGGATCTGGAGAGTGAGGTGGTTGGAGGCAGAGGCCGGAGTGCGAAGGTCGAAAATGCGGACGTACGAGTCAGAGGTGACACAGGAGAGGATATCAGGAGAATGTGGCGAGAAGGCAGCGGAATAAGTGCAGCTGTGTGTAGGAAGGGTAATGAGAGAATGCGGACGATCGGGGGTCCAGACGCGCACGGTACCGTCCCAGCTGCTGGAGCAGAAACGGTCTTTTGCTATGAGATTCCAATGCACACTGAAGACTTCACGGTTATGTTCTTTCCAATTCTGAACTGGGAAGTCGTTAAGGTTGCAATCGAACAGCTTAATGCTACCGTCACCGGAGGCTGTGAGGACTTGATTTTCATGGATTTCAGACCATGCAAGATCGTACAACGAGTCTTGGGTAGTGAACCTGCCATTATTCGTCAGAATAGCTTGGCTCGGTCATCTCGAATGGGAAGACCTGTACCATTTTACGGGTACAATCCCGTTTGGAGTCAGCTCCAGGATGTACATTCGTCCATTTCCTACAAGTCCAAAATTGGCTGACCCTGCGACGGCCAGCCGATTATCGAAGAACGGGGAGTACTTCACCGCACAGCCATTATAGCCCTCGGTGCGAAAATGTAACATGATTCTGAGTGTTCGATGTAAACCACGTTATTGAGGTCATAGGAAGGGTAGGAGAGTAGGAGAATAGAATTGGAAGGAGGCGGGTGTAGATCAGCTCAGCGACTGCGGCAGAAGATCATATCGCGCGTAAGGTGAATGGAATTAAATGAAAGTTGCTGTTGCGGGGAGATTAAATTAAGGAAGATCACAGTACCTGAGCCGAGGTCCGTCGTCTGTCGTGATTGGTGGAGCCCCCGTGATTGGCGTAGACGTCATTGGACTTGTATACTCCAATCAATCTTTTATACATTACTCGATTCTCAACCCACACCAATTCACTCCATTACTTTCGTCGAGATGGATGTGGTAATCCAACTTCCTATTAGCGTTGGCAGACAGATTTATAGCCAATATCCTCTACGGATCTAGAATATACTTCTGCACTTTCATAAATCCCCAATCAAAGAGCCACGATCAATACGAAGACTAAAGAGAACTTCTATAGATATTATGATTCCAAGCAAGTTACACCAAGCATTCAATGAGTTACAGTGATTCTAAGTCATAGAGCACTAACTATCACCGTAAAATTCTCATGTCTCGCTCGTCACACGCGCCTGTACGCCACTTTTCTCAGGCCTAATAGATGACTAAAAGCCTCCAAGTAAGGAGAAAGGCCTGTAGCCAATATGCCCTATCTAGGATGCCTTGGATTGTTGGCTGTCGGTATATATATTTCAAATGGATGCTGGATAGTCCGCGAAGCGCTACTTTGCCGACATTGAGGATCGGTATCCTGAAGCCAAGCCGATTGTCTCAGTTCATCTTTACGGCCACATCTGTTCAGCGCATCTTCTCTCCATTCGACTGGAACCAAGACCATCCACGTTCCCTCTATGGCTGAATCTATCTCCGAGAGAGTTCTGTCTATCTTCAACAAACAGGCCGGTGACCACGTCGAACAAGACGAAAAGATTGCCTCGATCGAAACGGATATGATAGACGTTGCCGTAAACGCACCGCACACTGGAACAGTCACCAAGTTACTTGTCAGCGAGGGCGACACTGTCACATTTGGACAACCTGTTGTTGAGATTAGCCTACAAACGCGCGATACTCCTTATGATACACGCAGTCACCGAATACGGACCAAGCTTCTAAACCATCCGAGGAGACTAGTAAGTCTCATTCAACATATGGCTAGCCTTTTTATTCTTCAAAGCTACCAATGGAGGTTAACTTCGCCCTTTAGGTTCACAATGATGACATCCTTCAAGGCAGCGCGGCAACATACATCGATATGATGCATTCGTCGTAGAAGAATGATCCGTCCTCCGTGCATCTCTCATGGAAGGCATATTCCCATAACGTCGAGAACGGTCATGTGCCAATGGATTAGGCATTCATGCCGCCACCAGGGCTAGCGACGGTATCGACCAGGGCATCGGTTGCTCCTAGTAGTCGGGTGGATAACTCCACTGTGAAACAATTGAAGGTGACCCAGCTGATTTAGCCGTATCAGCGATAGGGTCACGAGTATGCGTCTACCGACCCGCTGGGGATGGCGAACGAAGGCAAGTTCCGCCGGAAAGAGTTGTAGTTGAGTTACTATAGGCTTGGTGGGCAGGATCTTGATCTTGTGCTCATTATGGGAAAGGGATAAGTGCAGGATTTCACATATGAAAAGCCGAGAACCCTGTGGGAGGTCTTCGCAGCTTGTGAAGAAATCTACTGCAGCACGATGGGCGTCGAATATATGCATATCTCGGATCAAGAACAGGTTGACTAGATCCAGGCTTGTAGTGAGAGTGTGCAGCGCTATCATTTCATTGACGAGGCGAAACGATGTATGCTGCACGGTCTTGATCGTGCCAGTAGCTGGGAGAAGTTCATTGCAACCAAATTCCTGAATGAGAGCGATTTTGTGTGCATGACCGGTCCAGCCAATTACTTCCATGCCCTGCGTCGGCAAATTCATCGCGACTTTAGAAAGCGTACGTCTTCTTCCCTCTCCCATAATGACGACATGGAAAGCACTGACTGGAAATAATATATAACACTTATTATCCTCTTCTCTAAATCTCTGCTCCGCAATCCACCCGCAATCCACTTGCCGCTCTGATGTCCAAGACTTTACTGATACGCCGTACTTCCAACCTCTTCTATCTGAAACCGAGCACGGCAAGAGCATCAATGAACCTGGGTATTAAGCGCGTAATTTTCAGCTCAGGCCAGGTCTATGCCCCCCTTTCTAAACACTGTGAAGCCCAAAGTCTAAAAGACGCGGCCATCACGCGAATCGAAGAACTCCACCCTTCCCGTGGGCGCAAGTACGACAGAACTTGGAATGCTTACCCCTACGTTACAGATATCGTCTGGTGTCAGGAGGAGACTTTGTGAATGGAGGCTCTTAGGGCCACGTGGTGCCGCGCATGGATCTCATTCTGCAAAAGACAGAGTCTCATAGGGATAAGAGGGTTAGATTTGCCGGGCGAGAGCCGGCATCAGGTGTGGCTGTGGGATATAAGGTATTGCATGCCCTGCAGGAGCAGAGTCTGTTGAATGATGTTTTCCAGATGGAGTAATAAGTTGGCTATCTGCCTTCCGGCCATGACCTAAATAGAGTAAAAACTCTCAGGGCAGCAGCTCACTGTATATAGTGTCTTCAAGGTGACAGATTATGTCGTAAAAATTCCAGTAGAGTTCATATTCAAAAGTTGTATATTGCCTGATGTGCTAGGGGACGACAACGTTGCAGATATCACATCCAAGTATATGTTCGAAAGCTTCAAGGTGCAGTGAAAAACTATCTTCGTATCGGGATAGTGCTGAAACTGATTTTCGGGAGCTCTCTGGAAGAGGCAGTATATAGTATATCTAAGTCCGGGTAGGAACAACATATACATATATAGTTATCTTATATGACTCATGAAATGTTGAAAAATTCCCACATGAGACCATCAAAATCTGGCACACCGGTCAATCCAAAAGTCTCCTCAAATGCAGAGTCACCAAACAGCTGTAATGAATCGGAACATTCCAGGGCAGCTTCCGAAACCCCTGTGTTGAAATCACCGAAGCCGGCTGAGTTTGCATCAAAATCAAAGTGTTCTGGTTGCTGATGGACTGCACCCTGCCCCAAGGGCACGTGGGAGGTGAGGTTGGGGCCCTGTTGGCTTACATTCGTAGCTCGTGTCCTTGAACGGAGCCTGGAGGTCGCTATTGGCCCTTCTGAGCCTCGAGTCTTCAAAAGTCGCCTCATAGTTACACTCGAGATCTCGTCGATGCAGTCCCTGGCTCTCTGGGCTTCAAGCCAATATTCGCCGATACTGCTAAGTATATTGAGTGCAGTGGTGATATTCTTCGAAAGCTCATCAACTTTGAGATTCGTTGAGATATCAGGTAATTTCCAAATGCTGTGTAGTACCACAAGTGTGCCTAAGAAGATTGAGTGAACAACTAGCCGACTGTATTGTAGAGCGTCATGTTTATACAGTTCCCTAAATTTTTCCAGCAGTTCCATGGCGTGTCTGAAGCATAAGATAGATGAGTCTTCCGATGGTTCTGGAATGGCTGGACTAGGGCGCAAGACTAATATCATCATCTCGTGATATTTGATCTCGCAGAGTATGGCGCTCGTATTGCTGCTACCTATATGTGGTATTTCTGACTTCCAGATTTGCAGGCGCTCTAGAATGTCCCTTTGCCAACTAAATATGTCTCGAATTGGAGGGTAGGCGTAGGCCGGAGGCTCTCGGGATATGCTGTGCATAACGTACTTAACTTCTGAGTTTAGTCGGGCGGCTTTGAACAGGTGGATGCCAAAAGATATATGAGAAGGCGGTTGTCCTGGGGTCCTTTCCGTCCTTTCTTGGGCATCATGATTCACCAGATCATGATCTGAGATGTCCATAGGGAGCTAGAGCTGTTAAGGCCTCATCTATGGTTAATCTTGGACGGCCTAATGACTCACTCGTAAATCGCACGCCTCGTCCCGGATGCCCACCGGTCGCCCCATCATTGTTCCTATCGTTCGATCAAACGTATACACGACCCAGAAGACCCGAGTCCTCATCTCGTGTTCTAAAAGTGAGATTTTCAGGGATGGTGCATTTCGGACATCCCGCTGTAAGCCTAAATCAATAAGTGAGGCCAGACACTGGTAGTTAAGATTCCAGATATTGATTCCACAAGATGGATTGTGGAGTCCATAAACCATGAGTAATAGCAATGACTGTAGTCCTACCAATGTCCCGTCTGGAGTCATATTACGAAAGTACTGCATTGCTGTAGTATAGTAGCCTTCAGCAGGAAGGCGAATTTTCGACCTCCGTGAAAGATCAGTGGCAGCAATGGCCAAAATCATGTACACCTGGAAGGCCACTGTTGCGCTGGTATCTTCCGAAGAGTATATTTGATCTAAGTAGCTCATATGCGATGGCTGGTGCAAGAAAGGATACACAACATGAATGGTTTCAAAGTACTTAGACGATAGTTCAACGGCAATTTCCCGTCGTGGGGGTAAGGAAGCGGGTGCATGAAGGATCTCTGCCGCGAGAGCGACATATTCTCCTGAAAGCGACCCCGTGGAGTCGTTAGTAGCTTTCCTTCGCTTCTGGTGCTGACCAGCATTAGAGAAGACGAGGTTGGCAAAGAAATATCCACTGGAAGGTCCAATGTAGCGTGGGTCACCACCGGGTGAGAGCGAAACAAGTCCGATCTCATGAGCTTGTCGAGATTCCATCAGAGAAAGAGGGCGCGGTGGAATACCTGGTCCACTCTGGTATTGTGGTTGTCTTTGCTCCGAGCCTTGTTCTTCGTTTGGGGCAAGCTCTTCCTGAGGGCTCAGAATAGAGGTCTCTGCGTGGTCCTCAAGTAGGATTGGGTCTTTATCTGGGACAATGTTGTCTCTTGATACTTCATCCAAATCAACATTCGGACAGCTTTCTTTAACTAGGGCTTCGAGCCATTTGATTCGTTTCTCCATGCTCGCGATATACCTGTTCACGGATTCAGTTTTGAGAGATCTTCACGCGGGGTCAAACACTTACGAGCGCTGAACAAGCTGCCTGCCATCATTGAGACAAGGCGAGTTAGCCTTCTGGCATGAGCTACAGCGAGGCAATTGTCCATCACACTGTGTAAGCCAGCGTTAGTTGCACAAGGTCACCCATAGTATATGTAATAGGAACATACGCGGATCTTCCGTCGTTGACAGCGGCGGCAGGCCGCGCGGTTCCGATTTCTCCTCGGCGAGTCCATCAAGTATTTATAAATATATTATCGATAAAGTCCCAACTGTATAATATGTTAAAGTAAATGTTGGTTAAATGAATATAGGAGAATTGTGTAAAGGTCAGCCAATTGTACGAAGAAGATTGAGAAGAGGAAAATTGGAAATTCTTCACGAAGCGGAGTTCTCCCGTCGGACGAAACGGATTTCTTCCGAACATTTATATTCTAGGAACCCCATGTCAAGGTCGATAACCCTATGTGGCTAGTTGCTACTAGTTCTTCACTGAGCGACGATATTGCCTACGTAGTGACAATTAAGAAATTATTCGCATTTTCCAAGTAAAAATGAAGAAAAGCCACATCATTTTTCTTTCGCCACCCATAGGTTGTCGAGAGAAGAATGGTAATAGATGCTCAGATAGACTCCCATCTTCTCCGTATACGTAAAGGAAACCCAAGATGTCAGACGATCCGTCTGCCCAAGGTCATACCCAGAACTGAAGGTATTGTTAGGGACCAGATAGTCATGAGTATAGATGAACAACTTACAAGTAAGACTGAACCGTATCCAGGTAGGATTTGCCTAAGTCGACCATTCCAATTTCCTTCATGAACCGCGCAACGCCAATGACAATTCTCAAATCATTCTCACCATGCACAGGCAAGTATATCTTAGCCACAGGCAATGGGTCGTTATTCCGCATCTCGTAATTCCACATTAACGGGGTTACCTTGGAGGTGTCGCTTCGATCATCATGCTCGATTTTAATATCAAGCTCCTTGTCCTTGATCTGAATGCAATCAAAAAGCTGCAAGAGATATTTCAACCCCTTTTCCATACTAGGACCATTTAGCCGAGAACCAAGTGACCAGGTTTCTTCAAGCTTTGCCCGTGTCATACTGGCAGAGCACATGTAGATTTTGAGACGACTCTTGGATGCCTCTATGCAGTCCCATGAGAAGAAAGAGTAAGGGTTGTAAGAGTCAGTCTCTTGCAAATAACTGTTTACCATTGAAAAGGCTTCAGAACAATCTACCTGCTTCTGCAGGCCTTTGATTGTATTGGCCAATAATGTTTGCGAAGACTGTCCGGATGCTTTGCATTTCAAACCCGGAAACGCATACGCTTTCACTGACATATCACCTCCTCCGATCAAATCAAAGCCGAACAATGTTTGAGTCCTCACGTAAGTGCCATCAATCTTATTCTCTTGTAACATTGCTCTTTCAGTAGCATCAATATGTATGTTCCGAGAGACTAAATCCCACAATCGCGGATCGAACCCTTTTAGATCTAGTTTCGACAAGGTAGAGAGAAATTCTTTTGCTATATCCCGATCGTAGGCCACAGCTTCGGTATCTGGCGCTCCACCAATGGGCTCAAAGGCTATGCGAACAATAGGTTGCTTTCCATATTGTTGGTAGTTGACGCTGAACTCCACCGGGAGGCCGCTTCGGGTAATGGTACTTCGAACAACCTGTGGATAGGGCCCCAGGAAAGGGACAACAACTGTAGCATAGAACTCAAGGTATTTGTACTGCCACTCTGCGTTATAATTCGATGAGCTCATAAGCTTGGCCAATATAGGGCCGGTTTTATGCCACCATTGCTTCCAACTCTCGTGTGGGAATTCGAGTGACTCTGTCAGACACTCAAAAAGGGTGAGGTCCGGGGAAGAGTTAAGCATCGTGGTGAAAAGACCTTCCAAGTTAAGTTCTCAAATTTCCTTTTACTGGAAGAGTCTCAGGTGGCGGGGGTAGAAATCAGCTTTATATGGGAAGATGTAAGGTGGGTGAAACTGTTTAAAACAGCTATACGCACGTAAGCACAACGCGGTCTCAGGAAAATTCGAATCCAGACTGCCATATAGTATTAGCCGGTTACACTTGTGTGCCTTTAGCTAATGCCAATTATCTACGACTCGGCACCGGTGTGACTGTGATTCAAGCTCTGTGTTCCAGCCGTATATCGAAAAGGGAAGAGATTAAGCCCTCCAACAACCAACCCAAGCCAACCGTCAGCTTAACCGCTTATAACGCACATTCGGATATAGACATCACACTCTTCCATTATCTTCTTACAAGCCGCGACATAAGAATGCAATCCGTGTTTTAAATTTTCACGGCCCGATTCAACCTCATCCACCCCGATCTCGCTTCTGGAGGCACAAAGCATTCATCTCCTACAAATCCCCTGACAACATCAGAACAGATTACTCCCAGATGAATACTTAAGGCTCAAAAACGGTGCTCAGAAATGTGCTCAGAAATGTGCTCAGAAACCACACGTATGAAAATTAGAGCCCATTGCTCCTGTTTATCCGCCGTCATTATCACTGGAAGACGATAGTAGTTGATCAGTCGACGGACTTCGGGTGTATTTGCCGCCGATAATTGAATTGGCCGTCCGTATTTGATAGGCGTATAATGCAAGAATTTCGGCTCTAGCGGATAGTTCTGTGATACCTTGTGTGAGGATATGTCACAGAGAAAGCCCGAGAGGCATTTTATTCACCTTACAGCATATCCTACTTAGAGATAGACTATGTCCTGGTAAAAGCTCACGTAATCCGCTCCCCAGGAGAGGGTTTTAGAGCATCGAAAGAACGGACTCTTCGCCCGCATCACTGAATTAGTACATAGTGAAGGAGCCAATTTATGAGCATGGACATTAAGTAAATACTACTCCTGGTCTGGTCAAGGTTTACTTTCTTCTCAACTGATTGGTCACTTCGGGAGCAATCACGTGCCAATTGAGAAATTAAGTAGACATCTCGCATCATTGGAAGTTTCAACCCCCAATCACCCCAGCCCCGGAGATTTATATTGCCTGATGGCCTCGTTTTGGAGCTGCGGGCCCTATCTATGGACCGTTTCATCACTCGAAAGAGGCCACGGGCCAGCTCGCCAGCCCCACAGGCGCCGTCACCATCAGACTCGCCGCTTGCCGATGAAGACTCAACTGATGTAAAGTTAGCACTGCTCGTGTCGCTTTTCCCGGATATCCCACACGAAGCACTACTAGATATCCTCGTATCTTGCAGTGGATCAGTAGAAGACGCCACATCCACAATTACATCTGAAACCTCTCCCACTAAAAAGCGGGCGGCCTCTGGGACACCAGCTGTACAGACGTCTTTGACATCTCTTGTCCAACCTGATGCAGGGAAAGGACCACCAACCAGAAGAAGGCCACTAACTAAGAAGGGCCAAACGCTACATCTGTTCTCCCCAGAGGACGTCGCAGCCCACACGCCATGTACAATTATCCACAATTTCCTGCCAGCGGAGCAGGCGAATGCGCTACTCCTAGAACTTTTAGAGGAATCCAAACATTTCTCCAGATATAAGTTTCAGCTATTCGATCGAACCGTTGAGAGTCCTCACTCTGCGAGCGTATATGTGTCCACACCACAGGAATACCGCCAACACACGTCAGAATACACATATGGCGGGACCTACCGGTCGAATGTGCGTCAGATTACACCCCATATGCGAGCTGTTTCCGCCAAGGTGCAGCACACTGTGAATGATGAAGTTCATCGTCGGATCAAAACCTTCTACCCCGGGGGGAAGAAGCTCAAATATCAGTCTCCTAAAGAATGGATGCCGAACGCGGCATTTGTCAATTGTTACGATGGCCCCGCAGAGAGCGTTGGGTATCACTCGGATGAACTAACCTATCTTGGCCCACGGGCTATCATCGGTAGTTTGAGCCTCGGCGTGGAACGAGAATTTCGTGTCCGGCGCATTGTACCTAGCGACGATGATGAAGACACGCAGAGTGAGAAAGACAGGCCTACGCCACAGTCGGAGCCGAAACAGTCACGAATAGCATCCGACGTTCGCGCCGACGCTCAAGGCCAAATCTCCATCCATCTCCCTCATAACTCCTTGCTGGTTATGCATGCTGAAATGCAAGAAGAATGGAAACATGCTATTACGCCTGCCCAGACAGTCTCTCCACACCCTCTGTCTGGCAACCGCCGCATTAATATCACTTACCGCTGGTATCGAGACTCCCTCCATCCACGGAATAACCCCCGTTGTAGGTGTGGCATGCACGCCATTCTACGATGTACTCAACGCAAGCGGGAAAGTAGGGGTAAGTATATGTGGATGTGCTATGCCGGCTTTGCGCCTGGTAAGAAGAGTTGTGGATTCTTTCAGTGGGCTGAGTTCGACGATGACGGGGAACCTGTTTGGAATAAGAAGCAGTCTGAAGATAATGTGTCTATATTGAGAAATTTTGTAGATGAATGATACTCCGTTATGGTATAGTACTAGTGATAAAAAATTAATGTCATGATCCCCCTTCGCTTCCTCCCCTTTCAACTACGCCATCTGTTGTACGACCACAACTCGGTCAATACAAGACGAAACGAACATTCTCAAAAGAAGACGTGTCTGTTAAACCTGAATTTATTGAATGTAAAACACCCCCAAAAGGCTAAAGAAGTACATGAAGAAGCGCTAATCAGCATAGGACCAGGGTATGAATGATTCTTAGGTAATTTCCCAGCTTATGAATTTCATCAATGTCCACCGTTCCTCAACTCTAAGACGGCCTAGAAAACTGCGAATAGTATTCCAAGAGTCATCTGCACTGCCAACCGATCAACATCTCCGCAGTCGTCGAGCATCCAGCCAAACAACGGGCGAATAGAAATGCCATATGTAAGAGCCCCGGTGGTAGCTAATGCCATCGTCGCGTCAAGCTGTAATAGTTGGCAAATCGATTGCTTTCGGAGGTCCAGACCTGATTTTGTATCCCCTTTTCAAATCGTCCTCCGTCACTGTATCATATAACAAGCCAAGCTATTGTCAAACAGTCTCCTTTTTCTGAGCTGTTTCTTTTTTTGCGCAAGGTGCTGGTGGAGAGATTGTTATACCGGGGACGTCAGAGCTGGTGCTTGCAGAATCTTTCTCCTTCTGTCCCTCCTGGGGTTTGATGCAATAGATCAAGTGAGTACGAGGCCGACGGCAGACACCTGAGAAAGCTAGAGCGGCAATGAATGTACAACCGATGACGATTATCGGGATGGTAATTAACCCGATGATAATGAGGCTGTCGAATTGACTAGCCATGCTTGTAGGCCTATTTGCTTTGATTAATGCAACGGGTATATGGTATGCAAGGAGGTATGAGAATGTCTCTTGTAGGGATTAAATAAAGAAGAAGAAGAATTAGGTTTCCATCCTGGGGCACAAAAAATCATGAATATACATACATGTAGAGGCGGCTTCCGGGAAAGAGCGGGCCGGGAGATGGTAAGCGCGAACGAGGAGACGAGATAGCCAGAGTTGTACATACACTATCTACTTGCTTGCTGTATATACTTGAACAATGAATTGGGTATATAACGAAGGTGTCAAAAATTAATTGTGCGCTTCTTCCGCTCGAGGAATTATCATCTCTTTAACTGAGATCAGCGTGGCGTCATCCAAGCGAGAGAAGCGAATCTGCAAGCGTTAGGTTAGTATTATAGCGTTCAGAACCTCATAAATCACCGTGTGGAGGCAGTTCTTACCGTGTCCTCGATACCTCCTCCTCGGGTCGCATTGCCAAACAATGTTGCGTCCGAACGACTCGCCTCAACCTCATCCTGGACACGCTTGGCCCAAATTCCATCCCAATGCCAATCACCGGGTAGCCGCGCCTGCGGGCTTCCCCTTTTTGAGCTAGCCGTAAAGGCAGAAGTGCTGCTATCTTTTCTGTGAGCCTTCCATGCATGCCAGGCACTTGGATTCCCAGCCGCTTCGAGTGGCAGGGAGTCGAGAACAGTTTCATCATCGAACGTAGAGCGGATGTAATTTAATAGTGCAGTAACTGGGACAGTCTTTCTCATCTCGATAGGTTTCTCCGCTGGTGGTCCGGTAGCGCTCTCTCGTTCATTATCTACTTGGTCTTTCGACGGAGATGTAGGTCTAGAAGCATCGCTCGGCCAGTCCTTGTCTGCGGCCTCCCCGCCAATGTTGGAATCGTGAATACTCACAGCCCTTGAGGAGTCCGCCGAGTTCATCGCACTCCGTTTAGCTCGGCCAAACCAGTGAGGAAATCCATGCCGGAGACTGAACCCGCCGGGGGGTAATCGCTCCTCATCTGAGGCACTAACGGGATCCTCGCTCGATGCGCTTGTGCTAAAGGTATATGTCGTAAGGGGCACTATCAAGGGGTGGAAAACATCTGTGGAGAAATTCACTGAAGGTGGAAGGTCGGGGTATGAGGGCGGAAATCGGATTTGGAAGCGGAGGATTGCAGAAGCATAGGGACCTAAACACCACCCGAACAAATCAATTAGCTCTAGGAAAGTGCTCGGTGGATTTTAAATCCACTAGTTAGAGGTAGAATAAAATCAACATACCATTGCGAACGAATAAGGCACCGGTCCAGAGAGTAGTATCGTTTATGGCAGGGCTCACATAAAGTCCTGGAGGGGCTGCGTGATTTAAACTCGCACTGCATATCAAACATTAGTCAAACTGACTTCATTCCGAGACATTCCAGGGAAGTATGCAATACTCACAATTCCAGAAAAAGTTGATGTTTACGCAGAGCAGGGATATTGGGCAATCTGGTGGTGGACATGTTGCTGCATAAGACTCAGTGATGCTGCTGCTGGGTTACTGTTTGACACGCGACGCCAACTGTATTTCCTGGCGGAATATTTGAACACTTCTGTCGGCTGAATCAGGAAATGAAGGATCTTCGGTACGGTCAGGAACTCCGGTTTACCATCTCATGGGGAGCGATTTTTTTTCTTATATTATCCATAATTCATTAACTATTTTAAGGACTTGTCAGACCTTAAAAGCCACTTTATAGTGGAGATATTGGCATATCAGTTCACAAGTAACCCCTTTTCCTCTGTCGGCGGTTCCTGAGGTTTGATTTGTCTGACCGCCTTCTGATTCCGATAGGGCGGTCAGGTACGCATTAGGGAGTTATTATGTCCGCTATCTCCGAGCATCTTCTTACTTCGCTTCTACCATCATGTGTTCGTTAACATATGCTCCTTGCAAGCCAATCCTCCACTGCCTTCTGTCTGGCCAAATCATTGATTACACTATCCACCTCGTTGCCGTCCAATATCTCTTCTCCATCGGAGTCTTCAACATCAAACTATAGTATACTTGTATACATGCCTTTTATTTGCCGGGTAGCCTGTGGATGTTAATCATCCAAATATCCCACGTGTTGAGTTCAGGTCTCCTGGCAAGCCCTCTGACAGTCGAACAATAGAGCAATGATTATTGTGGTGATTTTGGGGGGCCAATTTGACATGCGCAATACTGTCACATTGCTGATCGTAACCTATCACTTTCCCATCTGCAGGTTCCCCATACCAATCCAGGTATTCCAAACAGTGAATACCACATCGGGCATGTTTCTGAACCTGAAGCTTTGCATTGCTAAGCATTGTTTCCGGGAAAGGCCTCCACGACCATACCAGATGTTTAGCAAGATTCCCACCGCCGAAGGTATGAAAAAGGCGGCATTCACCCTCACATCTGATCACCTTTCCATTACTGACATCAGGGCTCAATATTATCACTGATTGTGTGACGCCTGTCCATGCCGCAGCGTGAAGCTTGACTGCCACTAATACACCCTTTATAGGTTGCAACGCATCTGCGTTCTCCAGAAGTATAGTCCCGAGCCACAATGGTGCTAATTTCGGCAGACGTCTTGCAAAAAGCTGAAGAGGCTTAATCATATTTCCCTCCTTTATTATCGGTTCTATGACGGCAAGTGCAGCGCTTATGCAAGCGGCCACCACGTTGCACTTGATTTCTGGATTGAAGAATGTGACATGAAGTAGAGACCGAATGCCACCCATATCACAACTCAATATCATGTAGCGAGGAAGAAGGCTGTAGTGATTGTAAATTTAGCTTGATGGAGTATGCAGCAATTCCAGTTGCCACTCCGAAATGTTCGGCATCTTTGGAAAGGGAAGTGTTACTGACTTAGTCCAGACGAAAGGGACGCAGAGTACGGTGGAGAAGGCTACAGAGCATTGGCCATATCGACGCTTATGGCAGCAGAAGCGGGCTAGATACTGCACAGCTTTATCTGAAGAAGGGGGCTGACTCTCGCTCTTAGAAAATTGTTTAGTCCTTAAAACCGTCGTGTCAGAAATTGTAACAGACCACGGTGAGGTATATGTGCTGCCATTAGAGACTGCTGTTACGCTCCATCATTGGGTGACAAGATCGCATTCCACCAACGTACTTACATCTTCACTGACATCATCTCCTATATCGAGTCCCGCAACGCTTTGTGCCAGAAGTGCCTTAACGCTTGGGCAGCGTCTTTTCTTGATGTAGTCTCATACGGTGCTCTGGAGATCGATTTCAACAGTTCAGCCCATCGAGCATTCAGTATATAAACCCATGCAAAAATAACACTGCGAATATAGTTGCCGTCGTCGTATCCCTTGTGACCTTGAACACCGGCCACTCAGCCAACAGAGCAGGTTCAGAAAGCTCCACTTTCATCAGACGTTTAGTCGCAAGTATAACGGTGGAAGACAATTCTTTTGGGTCTAACTGAAAGCCCCGTTAGAAGTCTTCCATGTCGAGCGGCCGTTGACAGATAGACCGCTTGAGCTCTCTGCGCTCCTGAACGAGACCGTCTCATCCTCGGGAACCAGTCCATGTCCGAGGAATGACGGGGTTTGGCCGAGTATGCTTTTGAGATCTGTGCATTTAATTGGAACAGAAGAGGTCACTTCCTGGTCCACGTGCCCTGACCATAGTGCATAGCTTTCAAGTAGCCCGCGACCGAACCGTCTCTTTACTTGGTTGAACAGCGTCATCGTCCATCGCGGACAGAGGATAATGCCGAACGGTCTATTCGCTCTCTAAAGCAGACGTTCAAAAAAGGGAAATAGAATCAGTCAAAACAAAACAGTATCTGAATGAGTTTTGCCGTGTAGGGTACAACTGTCATCTAGCTGAATCATTTTCTTTGGAGGAAATAATAAAAACGGGAAGAAGGAGACGGGCTGTATAAATTGTTTCTAACATAAGGAGTCTATAAAGATAGGCAACAATCAGGAGAAACAGATTCTTATAGCACCCTTGCGTCTATTTGCCTGATAACCTTGTAGATATAGATACTATTGAAAATGTTAACATTGATGATACAGCCGTAGTTATTAACTAGTCTCAGCAGCCAGACTTAGGCTGGTTTGGCGCTCCTCCGGAATTAGGCCGAATGAACCCTAAGATGGTCATGCCCTCTCCAATCCCCTCATAAAGTCCACCCGCAATGCCTTCAATCCACCATGCAGCCAAGCTGGACACTGCAATGCCCACTTTCCCATCGTGTAGACTTAAGACTGTTGAGCCCAGGTTTACCCCTCTTTTGCCCAAGTTATCGGCGGCATCTAAAGTCGCCGAGACGACACGCTCAGTGACCCGATGGGACCGCTCATACTGATACATCCGATGCAGGACGATCTTAAGATAAGGGACCAAGAATTGCAGCAAAAGGAAGAACTGTATAATACTCGATGCGAGAAGTCGATGGAGATAAGACCGCTCTGCGGGATAGCTTGGGTTCACCCGATGGTTGACGAAGCCAGCTGCAGAGGGTGCCGTGAGAGATGTGTTCACTGGACTAGGCAGACTGCGTCGGATGCGTGCAGTTTCTTCGGGAGTCAAGTCGACAGGGAGGGCTTCGAGAAGATAGCTGAGTGCGTTAATATACAATGACCGTACCAGGTGGCCGTCACATTGGGGTTGTTGAGCTTCATATCCCGCACTTCGGAGGAGATTAAGTGCTATTTGATAAGCGTTAGACGTAACCACATCGTTGTTTTACATCTACAATGGTTGGAGGACAAGTTTGGATGCGAGCGCGTACCTGGGACGACTCGATTCCAGCGCAGTCCGGACTCCTCTTCATATTTGGAAACCGCCGACCCCATAGGCTCCACACCCTTTGTCTCTTCAGAGGTAGTGATATCGCTCGTATCCGATTGCTTCCCGGAGACCGAGGAGCCACACGAATCCTGGCCGTTAGTGCTACTGCCCGCAGTAGCAGGGCGCTGTAGATCCCCCGAGGCCAAGTCGGATTTCTGCCTGTAAAGTGCCAGATTCGGCTCCGAGTAAGACGGAAGAAAGCTAAGATCTTTGGGCTTGTGGTCTGGTCTTTCTGTGGTAACACTCGTGTCCGATCTCACTGGGCGATGTAGAGAGGGATAAAGACGGGGGATATGTCGTCGAATAGAGGCCGGTATCACAGGAAGAAGAACTGTAAGGCCCTGAGCAGAAGCCATCGCGTCTCCCAAAGCTGCTTGCTCGTCCATTGTATTTGTTATTTCTCCTAGTAGTCTGACACTATGATAGGCGGTGGGCATGAGATGAGGGGCAATTCAAGTCGGGTTGCAGGTGACAGAAAGGAAGAGTAAATCTGACGCAGCAGGCTTGTCATAATATCTTGTCACCAGAGTCCCTTTGGTCTGAGACAAGATCTGTCCACTCATGCTGAAGGCAAAGTATGGGTTAAACATCCCGACACCAGCAGGGAAAACCCGTTAGAACCTCCGAGTTTCACATGTCAAAGTGGAGGGTGACAAGGATAGATAAATGGACCCACAATATAATTCCGATAAGAAGATCACGGACTCTGTCAAGCCCTACTCCCCAACAGCCAACAACACCATTCGAAGAACACAGACAACCTTTACTAGATGGCCCTGTCCCTCTACTCAGTAATCTCCTTGAACCTACTTCCCCCGTAGTAATTATGTGTCATGCCCAAGATCACCTTCACGCCCTGCCGGTGATCATTGATCACTTGCAGCCAATCAAAGTGAAAAGCGCTGACACACTTTACCCTAGACCTGCGCCCTTTACGCGATCATTATGAGACAGATGGCAAATTACCATAGATGAAACTTATTAATATTCACTAACGCGCTGCCATGTCGGGAATCTTTAAAAACTTATGCATGAAGATAACTAGGGGTGGAAAGGATTGAATCCCCCCAGTGAAAAATTAACATCCGGAAACTTTTAAACAATTTCATCCACGATACAATCCAACTTATCCGACCATCTTTCATTTGGTCATCTTCAAGGGATTGCCCTGATCTAGTTACTATGGCCCTTGGGTGGTCGGAAGATCTTGATAAGGCACTGCATCGGCCATCAAAACATCCGTCTGTTTTGGGCTGGGAATGGGAATAGGTGCAGTCCCGACATTAGAACTAGGCAAAGCTTCCATCGGCAATCCCAACACTTTAGTTTCATTCCCTCCAGGGAGTAGGTCACCCTCAGCCCGGCTACCTCCCTCCAGGTCCGATCCTTGCAGGTCATCCAAATCCAAGTCTCCATAACGATCATTCAACTGCTGCAGGAATTCGGGATCGAATCCCATCTGCACGAATGGGTCCACTGAGCCGCTCATTGGCGTCGAAAACGATGAAACCCCAGCTGAGATACTGCTTCCCCAATCAGTGGATAGACCAGAGTGCGTCACAGCAGGGACCATTCCAAGGCTACCAGCGTAGCTGCCATTCGAGCTTCCCGGAATGCTTGCTACCGCTGAGGACCGGCCGGTGCTTGGAAATGCGGGACTCTGGAAGCCAGAGCTGGGGCGGCTTGGGCTGAAGGGCGGTCGATGAAATACGCTCCGAGCTACCGGATTGGTCTCAACAGGCGGGCGCCGTAAGCCGCCTTGGGCAGCATAAGGCGGCTGCATGCCTAAGTTTGCGAATTGGACATCCTCTGAGCCTGGGACGTTTTCAAGCCCAGCAACACGTTTGAGAACGCCGAGCCAGACCGGATTATCTGCGCAAGTTTGGTTCCAAGGATCATCATTGTCGTAAATGATGCGCCGGGCTTCGTCTTGCAACATTTGATCCGTTGGAGTGATGCCAGCGGCCATACGGTTATGGATATAAACCATAAGTTCGCGCTGAAGACGTTCGTAGCAATTGACATCTCCTGGTACAGCTAAGCTTGGTGACTGGCCCGCGGCGCGCGAAGGTTTATAAGGGTCCAATGTGAGCTTCTCCTGGCCAATGAGATATGGAGGCATTGCATTTTCAACCAATCTCTCGACATCGGGGTCAAAACCCCAATCTCCCTGCCATTGAGTCATGTCGGCACCACTCTTGAAATGGGAAGCTAGGTGGTCGACTCGTTCTTTCCACGTTGTGAGAATAGTTGCACAGAAACCGCACCGAGATCTTATCTCGCACGTATTACTTCGCCATTGATCCATTGATGAGTGGAACTTCACGTCGTGCACCAACCTCAGATGTTGATTGAGGTGATCCTTCCTATAAAAGGCCCGCTCGGAAGGTGACTTCTCTTGGCAAGTACTATAATTGTGCGACTCAAGATGATCATTGTCTGGATTGGGCGCCATACAAAACACACAGCGGTTTGCGCCGTCCATAAAGGCCACCCCTCCGTGAGGCGAGCAGGTCCACTTCTCCAAAGCTAGATGCAGCGATTTTTCATGGCGTTGCCAGTCATACTTAGTCTGGAAGGAGTCGGCACAGAAGGTACACTGAAAGACACGAGTGATACGAGCCCTTTGCTGGTTGAAAGTATTCAAAGGTGCTGGGGCTTTACGACGACGACGACGTTCCTTTCGGTCCATGGAACCGAATGACCCCAAGGAGGACCTATGGGAGAAGGCGGAGGCGAAGGATAGGTCAGAGATAGACGATTGAGTGGCTGACCGACTTGTCTCCAAGCTACTAAGAGAAGGGGCACGGAATATATTTGAGTTGCCATGGCTTGAGTCATTGCTAGACCCAGTCTTCCGAGAATGGGAGCGCACGTGACTCGATTGAGACGGTCGCTGCCGAACAGAATCCAAAGATGTATTCACCAAGGCTCGAAGAATATCGGATGTGGCAGCAGGTTCGTTTTCGGGGGGCGAGTGCTTCCAACGCTCAAGCGGAGTCATGAGAGTCATATCTACATGTGGTTGTCTCGGGATATCCATAGCACCGGGAACCGGAGAGCTACTGCGTGGCGGGGGACGAACTTTACCACGCCGTCTGGCATTGGCAAGCCAATTGCAGATCTGCGTCCGCTTCAACCCTGTACGCTGCTTCAGTTCATCTTTCTCCTCCTCATTAGGATACGGGTGGTCGCTATGTTCGTTTAACCAGGTTTTGAGGATGCGGACTGCCTCGCGCGACAGTCGCGAGCTCCCTTTTCTCCCCCGACCATCGACATCTTCAACAAAGGTAGCACCATAGAGCGATTTGAGCGCCTTCTTCCCCGTTAAGCCGCCGGTGGGGATATAGGTATTCTCGTTGATTGGATGTAAGGTGTCCAGAAATTTACCCGGTGCTTTAGCATGGGTGAAACTACACTCTCGGTAGAGCGAGATGCAGCAGGTACAACCACTGTTCTGCATCACTCCTCTGTTGGCAACAAAACAGTCCAGACCCATGTTCCTGCAAAAGTCGCAGGGCTCTTTAGAACGACCCATAGGGTAAACACCATTCTCCATGGTCGGACCAGGAGACTGTTTTACATCAAGAACAGCTTGTTCCGGCAAATCATTGGGAAATTCCAAAGGCTGGTCGAGTAAGAGCGACTCGTAGTTGGCGACCGCATCATCGTTTTCATCGAAGTCCCTGCTATTCGAAGCCACATCGTCATCTCGGACTTGAGACTGGGACCCATACGAGGCCCCATCGAAATCAAAGAACTCCATTCTCACGCTGATGCTCCGGCTTCACTCTGTCACGAGTCAACAAGAGGCCGTCGTGCTTCAGTCACGCCAGTGAGGATGGAAGGCGCTCAACGACGCAGCACCGATTTAAAAGCAGGTAGCTGGGGACGAAAATGGACGGGGGACAAATAGGGTGATAGTAGTGGATGGCGGGCGCGGAAGATGGATGGGGGGCATGAGAAAAAAGGATACGGTTTTTCGTCTGGGGTATCAAAAGCATGCCGAAACCGACCATGCTAGCACCTTCGATCTTTCCTGGTCATTGTTCTACCTGTCCTTGGCCTGAGTCGATGGCTCAAGGCGTGGAAAGGGTCGTATTCGGCCCCAGTCGGTACCGCCGAGACCCATATCAGCAACCCTTTATCGATAACTCCTAGGGTGTGGGTTGTTGGTTCTCATTGTCCAATGGGTTGAAGCAAGAGAAAAGAATGGGTCACGCACTTCATCTGCACGCCCTTGCAATGACAACGCTTGCCCTAGACAGGGCAAGCGTTGTCGGTGCGGGGGGTGTTCTCAGACTAACCCAAGAGGGTAATCATGCATCATCGGGCCGCCCTTTCCAACGATATCGGAGCTGTTGGTGTTCAACATGAAATTATGAATAAAAAAGGAATGGATGAAAAAAATATAACATGGCTTTCTCCGCCGTATCCTGCAATCACTATCCACACCGCTGTCTCCTATCTCCCAGCTCTAACGCTAATGTAGACGCTATCACCGTTCTATCCCTGGCTCAAGTTTATACATGTGGGGAGCACACCGATATCAATGGCTGCGGTCCAAGCGCCCAGTTCATTCCTCTGCTAGCATTTAATGATATGTCACACGCCTTGGAATCTAGTCTTTTTTACGAACGCATGGCAATTGACGGGCTGGCACCATGATCTCACCAGGCTGACGTGTCAAAGCCACCATGAAATACTGGGATGAACCATTTGTGATTCGAGATCAGATGGTCATGCATCTCGGATGGAAGGCTTCTAGAGCGACCGTCAATCTGTCCAACCAGCAGGAGCCCTTGGGATAGTATCGGTTCTGCGGGACGTGCCGTGATAATTCGCCTGTAACTTTTCAGACCCGGTTGCTTATTGTCGCAGAACAGCAATATTGGCGCAGACTGAAGACAGCTGTAAACCGGGCTATCAAACAAACCGGCCGCTATGCTAAGCTTTTTTGCAAATAAGTAGGAGTTTAGAACCCTGGTATATATAATATATACATAGGGCTAGATCATTTAATATAGACCTATAAGGGTCATGTGCCTACTGACCTCCCAGTACCCATTCCCTCTTACCGGGGGTATCGAAGACACTCAGAAATGTTGACTACAGGAGAGAAATGGCAGGGAAACCTGTCTATACTAGCTTTGTATCTTACATCAATTACCAGGGTAGACGAAGAAGTCAACCAATGCTAATGGTCACCTGGTCTTTGAAAACAAAAAGACAGGGCATTAATTGCTTGAGAGAAGGAAATACGCTTGAATTCTCAACCAGTGAATAGAAAAGAAAAAGAGACGAGGAAAAAAAAATATTCCGATGCGGGGAATCGAACCCCGAGCTGCTGTGTGAGAGACAGCGATGTTAGCCATTACACCACATCGGATAGCTATCGAAAATCTTTCCCTTATTTTAGTACTGAATCCAAAAGGTAATAGAATCATGACCCAGGCGCGCTTGAAATTTCCCATCACCACCTGAGAAATGGGGCCGGTGGTAAGAGAAGCAAGAAGAACTGACAAAAATCAGTACCCTACATCTTATATATATTATCGCAGGACAGCCTTGACGCTAAACGGGGCCAATCATCTCGGCAGATATGGACAAATGGACATATATTTAAAACACAATGGCTCACTTCCCGTGCTTTTGATTAAACTCATCCACCACCCTTCGTGTTGTTTTGATAATATCCACGCAACCTGGCGAATCGGAATGGCAACATATGGAATAAGGATAGTTCTTCAATGGCAGTTCTACGACCGTTCCATCGACGGCGGTCACGGACTGTTCTTCAACTTGTTGTCTGACATGCCGCTCCACGTCTCCGAGATCCCATGGTTTTTTCTTCCGGTCAATGACGAGCATTCCTCTCGAGTCGTATTTGACGTCACCGTATAGTTCGGCCCAGAAATCTATCCCGAGATCATTGGCGGCCTTCTCCATCTGGGTTCCGGCCAGTCCGAACACAGGAACTCCTTTGGGGATCCCAAGCATGACTGCCTTGGCCACCTCATAGTCCCGGCACATCATCCCGTACAGTACCCCATGGGGTTTTACGTGGCTGAGGGGAACGTTCTCACGGTCTAGGAAACCCCGGAGTGCCCCCACCTGATAAATCGTCATAGCGGTGAGTTCCTCGGGCGAGAGCTTCATCTCCCGTCGTCCGAAACCTTGGAGATCCGGTAACCCGGGATGAGCTCCGATTCGAATATTATGGGCTTTACAATTCCGAACGGTCTCCATCATGATCAGTGGGTCACCACCGTGGAAGCCGCAGGCGACGTTTGCGATATCAATCATGGGAAGGAGCTCAAGATCGGGACCGCAAGCCCAATTGCCGTACTACAAGCCATGTTAACAACTACTGGTACATCGACATCTTAAGTAGAGAAAGAGGAAAGGATAGAGTACAGCTTCTCCCATGTCACAGTTAATCAACGCTTTCTGTTGTATCGGGGCCATGGCGTATATGTTTCTTCGTAGCTGAGGGTCTTTATTGGAATTTAAGTGAGAACTGAGAATCGCCAAAGGAACGAGCAAGAACCACAACTACCATAAAGAATTATATAGCACAAAAGGCCCTTCAGGGAGCGAGAACTTCTTATGACAATGCTAAGAGGAGGGGTTGTGTCCCACTCTTATCGATAAGTTGACTCCGCACGCCTCCAAAATCTCCAATTCGGTGCCATCGATCAACGCATACCCCAAAATTGAGGTAACTATGCAAGCTTATCAAGAACCTGTGGTTCGTATTCGAAGGCATGACACCCCTGCTATTGGTCTATAGCACCGAGGATAATCTAGTTTGAAAGGTGAAGGCGTTATCTACATTGTCCCCTCATATAATCAAGCATGCCATGCCGCCCAACCATCGAGACTTAAAAAAAGGCACTCTGATCGATGCATTCTTACATACAATGGAGTCCCTTAAGACATTGCTGGTTGCCAACCGTGGCGAGATAGCTGTCCGAATTCTGAAGACCGCAAAGTATGAGTTCTCCAGGCTATACCTAATGCTCGGCTTAGAGCTGTGGCTAAATAACTATTCTAGGAGGTTAAACCTGCGAACTATTGCTGTTTATACTGAGCCAGATGCTGCCTCCACCCATGTTCATCTAGCAGACGAAGCGTTCCTGCTCGAGGGTCCGCCTTCAAAGGCGTATATTGATGGGTCAGATTTTCCTGCCCTTTTTCTGCAATAGCCTTCGTCTGATTACGTATTAGGGACCAAATCATTGAAATAGCCAAAAGTAGCCAAGTGAATGCTATCATCCCTGGATACGGCTTTCTGTCGGAGAACGCGGACTTTGCAAGAGCTGTTGCCAGAGCGGGTATGGTTTTTGCTGGTCCATCGCCAGAAAGTATCGAAGCATTTGGGTTGAAGCACACGGCGCGCGAGCTAGCTAGAAAGGCTGGGGTACCTATTGTACCCGGATCAATAGGATTAGTGACAAGTGAAGATGAGGCTGTGGAGGTGGCCAAAACCCTAGGGTTTCCGGTATGCTTACAACACCGGGTTTCCTTGGTAGGGCTAATATATTGCGCACCAGGTTATGCTTAAAGCTACCGCAGGCGGCGGCGGCATGGGTCTAATCACATGCGGCTCTGAAGACGAAGTACGTGAGTCGTTCGCTACCGTGCGTTCCAGAGGCGAGGCATTGTTTAAGAATGCTGGAATGTTCATTGAACGATACTATCCGTCTAGTCACCACATCGAAATCCAAGTTTTTGGCAACGGGGATGGCAAGGCCATCGCTATCGGAGAACGTGAATGTTCCATACAGAGAAGACACCAAAAAGTTATTGAAGAGTGCCCAAGTCCATTCGTCACAAGGAATCCTGGACTCCGAGGAAGCTTGAGTGACGCTGCTGTTCGTCTTGCGGAGTCTATCAACTATAGCTCGGCTGGAACGATTGAATACCTTGTCGACGATGAGTCTGGCGCATTCTTTTTTCTTGAAATGAATACCCGACTTCAAGTTGAGCATGGAATCACAGAACTATGCTATGGAGTCGATTTGGTAGAGCTTATGTTGAGACAGGCGGATGCTGACCTTTCGGGAAGGAAGGGACTTGAGGCAGCCTTTCTTACAAGTATTCCCGTAGATGGTCCTTCAGGTTTTGCTATAGAGGCTAGAGTATACGCTGAGAACCCGACAAAAGACTTTGCCCCTTGCCCTGGAACGTTGCAAAGCGTAGAGTGGAAGGAGTTACCAGGATCGAGGGTTGACACATGGGTATACCGGGGTATCAAAGTATCAGCACATTATGGTGTGTTTCTCCCAAATCAGCTAAGTATAACTTGACCACAAACTTATCTGAACCAATAGATCCTTTGCTTGCGAAAGTCATGTTCCATTCTCCAAGCAGACAGAAAACCATCGAGGGAATGAAGACGATATTAACGCAATCGCGGATTTGTGGACCGCCAACAAACTTGGAGTTTCTGGCTGAGATACTCACCGATGAGAGGTTCGTGGCCGGAAACACTCAAACCAGGTTCTTGAACGATTTCCAATATTCCCTGTCTGCTATTGATGTAGTGTCTGGTGGCGCTTACACACTCATTGAGGACTGGCCTGGCCGTCCAACTCTGGGCAAAGGGTTCTGTCAATCTGGTCCAATGGATCCTTTAGCGTTCCGTATTGCAAACGCACTTGTTGGAAATCCTGTCGGATTAGAGGCACTCGAGATAACTCTAAGTGGCCCAGAACTACGCTTTCTAGGACCTGCAATTATCTCCCTGTGTGGAGCACCCATCCAAGCCAGCCTTGACGACGTTCCTGTTCGCATGTGGTCAAGGATTAGAGTATCAGCGGGCCAACGATTGAAGATTGGAAAAACCACTGGGAATGGCTGCAGAGCTTATCTAGCGGTCTTTGGAGGCTTCTTGAACATCGCCGAATGGTTCGGGTCAAAGTCTACATCTCCAATGGTGGGCGTCGGAGGCTATCAGGGTCGTCAGCTTGCATCTGGCGACCTACTATCTATAACTAGCGAGATACCTGATACTCATGGCAGTCTCTGTTTACCAGAGCATCTTATTCCCAAGTACCCTGATCATTGGGAACTCCTGTCTATGCCGGGACCTTACGATGAAGGCTACCTTGCTCCTGAGAGTATTGACATGCTATACGAAACAGAATGGAAAATCTCTCACAATGCAGCAAGAGGTGGCATTCGACTTCTTGGACCGAAGCCGAAGTGGGCTCGCTCGGATGGAGGGGAGGGTGGTGCCCATCCGTCTAATCTGATAGAGTACGGTTATGCTATTGGCTCACTTAACTGGACAGGCGATGACCCTGTCATCTTCCCACAGGATGCCCCAGACTTTGGTGGGTTCATCAGTAGCCACACGATTGTTAGGGCGGACCTGTGGAAGCTAGGACAGGTGAAAGCTGGCGACACGCTCAAATACAGAGCCACTTCTTTGGGAGATGCCCAAGCGGCACGCAAACGTGTAGAGAAATTTGTCAGTGAAGTTGTCAAATGCAGCTATGAAGGAGGCAATTTCGGTGACATAGCCCCTTTGAAGGATAGCCATCCCCCAGCGCTGACGGCAGAGACTCGTGGTACCGGCGTTGTTCACCAGATTCCCGAGCAAGGAAACCAACCACTCGTTAACTATCGACAGGTAAGCAGCACATATCAGTGTCATTGTATTCTGTGCTAACCAACCTTCAAATAGGCGGGTGATGACTACATCTTGATTGACTATGGCACAGGGACTTTCGACTTGAACCATCGCTGTAGAGTTACTGCCCTAAAGAAAATCCTAAACGAAAGCAATGGGAATATCGCATTTTCCAATGGATTGATATCAATGATTGGATGTGGAAATTGTAATATTTGTCCCATCAAGCAAGTCTTCCTACCACTGACCTTTTGAAAATAGCCTTGATGCTCTACTACGATGGCGCGAAAGTTCCTCAGCAGAACCTCATCGCCTACCTCTGTGACATTGAGGCCAAACTCGGTGATCTGAGCGAAGCAAAGATGCCTAGCCGACTATTCAAACTCCCACTCACATTCGAAAGCCAGCGACAAAAGGATGCAATTGAAAGATACATGGAAACACAGCGTCCTTACGCCGCCTATCTCCCAGACAACATGAAATTTGTCGCAGAGAACAACGCCTTTACAAAAGAGGAAGTACAAAACATCTATCTAAACGCAAGTTTAATGGTCGTATCCGTTGGATTCTTCACAGCCCTCCCCCTAGCCCTCCCCGTCGATCCGCGCCAACGAATGAACTGCCCGAAGATGAATCCCAGCAGAGTCTACACGCCCGCAGGCTCTGTATCCTGGGGTGGTAGCTGTATGGCGTAAGTAAAGCTTTATTTCTTTTTGCTTTCTCAACCGTGTCGTCCATCCATCCTAACCGTAAACGCGCAAACATATAGACTGTACAACGTCGACTCTCCCGGCGGCTACCAAATGACCGGCATGACAATCCCGGGCGTCGATATCCTGGGATCCAAGAAGGGCTACACACCTGATAAACCATGGCTTTTTGAAGAATTCGACCAAATAACCTTCTACCGCGTTTCAGAAAGTGAGTACGAAAAGGAGCTAGCCCTATTCAACAGCGGCAGATACGAGTACAAGTGGGAAGAAGTGATGTTCGACATGGTAGAACACAACAAGCTCCTCCGCGACACGAAAGAGGAAGTAGCAGCTATCCGAGCACGGCAGCGCAAGGCACAAGCTGAGATGGACAAACTCGAGGCAGAATTACTCGAACGGTGGGCAAAAGAGAAAGCGGAGAGGGGCGTCCCGGTGGATGCAATTGAGAGTTTGTTAAAAGGTATATATACATACCTCCAATTTATTCATTGTGCTATCTTCATCTCCTATAGAGAAGGGGGGAACAATTACAAGAAGACGTAATCGCTGACGATTCATTCAGATCCTCATATTCTACCGGTAGAAGCGCCATTGAATGCTAATATATGGAAAGTTGAAGTCAAACAGGGTGAAAAGCTCGACGAAGGGCAAGTTGTAGTTATTTTGGAGGCGATGAAACTTGAGATCGCGGTACGGACAGAAGCGCTCGCCGCTGGGGCAACAGTGGAAAAGGTTTTGGTTCAGCCGGGCGATTCTATAGAAGCCGGGAAAGCTTTGGTGTTGGTAAGGAAGGCTTGAACTAGATATCAGTGTGCTATAGCTCAAGGTAATAATATCAGATCCATCTGCGATGAACAGGCATGTCACTAGTTTCTCTAATGACCGGACTAAACCCAAACTCCAAAGACCCAGTTCTGCTCTTGAAAATATCAAGACCAGCCGAAGATAGGGTATCTAACAAATATTGAAGAACAAAATTTAATTAATTTTTTTGTTAGATA